>NW_020884982.1:0-18479 GCF_003945725.1 Corapipo altera | reverse complement strand
CTTTTTTTTTTTTTTTTTTTTTTTTTTTTTTTTTTTTTTTTTTTTTTTTTTTTTTGTTGCAGAGAGTATCTGGGAGGATCCGTCTGATCAAGCAGAAAGTGAACTGGTAGAAAGACTGACTCCCTTCACAGACACAAGAGAAAGTGACGTGCAGAACACCAAGAAGCATGTTATCCCGGAGAAATATTTGGAAAACCAAATGGAAAGGCCTGTTCCATATGATCAAGCCGAAGACAGTGGTGAAACAGCTCTTCCAAAAACTTCTTTTTTTTTCCCACCAATTAAGTAGTGCACAGCACAAGCTATGACTGGCTCAGTTGCATACCTAGTATATTTTGTAGGTATTATTTGTACTCAGGAATATAAGCTATATCTGTCTGTACATGGGCCGTGCACATTGTAAGTATATTTAATGTTCTTTTTAGCCTGAAATCATCCAGCCAACCAAAACAGAATTTGAAAACTATTCTTTTTCCTCATCTACATTCTTGTGATTGGAGATTCTTCACAACCAGCAGCAATAAAATGGAGACTGTAGAGATAGAGAGTGGCTTATTCTTGGTACTATAACAGACTTTTTGAATTTTATATTTTCCTGGATCTAAAAGAACAAATGTGTTGACTGGAGAATCTGAATCCTTTCACTTACATCAGCATATATCAGGAATAATTAATGGATAGATTATTGGATTTACTTATATATAAAAAATAAGAGAAATCAAACCCAGCATATTCACTTTCCTCCTTGTCTATCTTCCTCTTTTCTATACTGCAGCTACTGCTTGGAAACCATTTGTCACACCTTCCTAGCAGATTTAGAAATGTAAATTTAGCTTTATAGCAGCAACAAAGAAAAATGGTAATCTGAGCCCATTTCTGCAGGGATTCCACTCAGTATTCATGTCAACAAGAAGAATGGATTAAAGCAAGATTTGGGGAAACTGTCCTTCACAGGAAGTTTAACTTCATACTATGAAAATAAAAAACTCAAACCAGATTTCTATGATCCCTATGACTTATCTGTTTAATTAATTTAAACACTTTGCTCTTTGAACAGTAGGCTGTCTTTTCATTGCATTTGTAAAGCACCCACCCCATTACAACTCCTATATTTACTGTAGCTTAGGGATAGTACTGCCATTTAAATGGAGATGATGAGAAAATTGCCCTACCAAATGCAGCTGCCACTTCAGCAGTGACATTGCAGTGATCCCAAGAGAAATAAGCGTTCTAGGTGTTTGGAGTCACCATAAGAATAAACTCCCACAGGCTCTTTGAGCAAAAGGAAAACCCAAAGGATTTGGAAATGGTCCTCAAACACTTCTAGTGTAACAGGAGTAAACAAATCATCTGATGGGGTAAGAGGTGACAGCACAACCAAAGGCCATTACTGACAAGCAGGCCAGCTTGCAGTGCCAGAATTATCTGTATCTCTGTCTTCCTTTGCAGCTGAACCCTCCTGGAAACTATAAAATACTCCCATTCTTCGCCAGAAAGGTGTACTGGGAAAAGTGAGTTCTGTGATGCAGCATGTTTTGGCGCAGTGTACCCACAGTGGGTGTACTGCAAAGTGTGGACAGAACCCTCATCACATTTCAAAGAGAGTCCCACCCCTGGTGGGGGCTGAATGAAGGCATCAGACACGTCATCAGGCTTAGGGAATATTCAAATAGAGTTTTGCAAATATTTGGAAAACACTTTATTTGCAAGTAACACAGAAGACAAGAAGCAAAAGGTTTATGATTAACTGGAAGGGTTCAAGGTGGGCTAAGAAAATAAGAATACTGATCCTAATATCAAATAACGTAAAAAGTCAGATTCTTAGCCATTTGGAAGTACAATTTGTACTGTTTTGGCTCGGTTGCTACTCATTCTTCATCTGCTGTGTTACATTTCCTTCACTGCTTAGGCTGCTCCAAGTTAAAATATGTGATTCTCACAACTGTGCACTTGTGTATTTGTCTGTTCTGCCTCAGGGGCAAAGTTTGGGATTAAGTATATCAAGGTGCCCTTGACAGTATTGCTTAGTCCTAATGAAGCTGTAAACCCCATTTGATATATGGGCTTCTACGCTGGAGCCACATTTTCTTCATAATTACTACATTTCAATAGCTTTTTCTAGTAAGCAGCATCATATTACTTCTGATGGCATTTGCTGAAGGGTTTTTCAAGGCATTCAATGTTGAGGGAGAAGTGACAAAGTCATCTGAGCCTGTAATTCAGTTTGATTATCCTCCTATTCACAGAAGGCAGATGGATGGCATTTCACTGTAGCTACCACGTATTTACTGTCTTCCTTCCTGACCTCCTGTTCTATTTTAACTCCTTCAGCCTTCATGGTGAACACCATCTTCAAAATCTTTCCAGTTAAGGGCTCTTTTGGATAGCTGTTGGATTTTTTTTTTTCAGCGATGACAGAAATTAATAGAAAATACTTGGCAGAAAGATCCAGCCCAGAGATATCATCACTGCTTTCATATCCCTCTGCAGAAACCAGCAGATCCATCAGACACAGGTAGGATCTTCATCTCTGTGCTGTAAGAGGACAACTAACAAAATGTTGAGAAGAATCCTCTGACTCATGCTCAGCTTGAGGCCTACACAGACTACACACACTCATAGCAAAAAGAAACACTGAATGATCAATTTATTGAAAAGCCCGATTCTCTATGAGTCATTGCCATCTTTTAATCACATTTGCCAAGAAAATGAGGTGGCTGCTCTTTTGTCCATCTCTGCACATTGCTCTGCCTACCTGGTCTAGTGGAAGGTGTCCCTGCCCATGGCAGGGGGTTGGAACGAGGTGATCTTTAAGGTCTCTTCCAACTCAAGCCATTCTGTGATTCTATGATTCTATCTTCCAGTTGCTGGGCATTTGACAGCACAGATAATTGCTTTGCGGTATAAGGTTAGAAAGGGTATCACAGTATGGAGAAGTTCTGGGAAACCATGTCCTTGTGTTGAAGAGAATTTGCAGGGATCAGCACTGTTGCAGCAGCAGGTATTTACAGGATGCCAGATACAGATATTTAGGAAATCAAGCTATGAGAACACAAAGGCTCTGTGACCAAGCTGTCAGAACGCTTTTGTCTCTGAAACCTCATCAAGAAAATGTTTTTTGTAGAAAAATAGCCTTTCTGGAATTGAATGTTTTTTGCAATAATTGTACTTCACTCCTCCTCCTAGGGGCTGCCTAACTGCAATAAATCAAATGCACAGTGATTGCCAGAGCCCACACCAGACCATGGGGATTGTGCTGGATCGTGAATTAATTCCTTTATTCAGAGTCAATAAAGATATCACCTGCAACCACCACCAAGAGGATGGTGCCAAGCTCTTTTCAGTGGTGCCCAGGGACAGGATGGGGAGCAATGGCCATAAACTAGAACACAAGAAGTTCCACCTCAACATAAGGAAGAATTTATTTACACTGAGGGTGGCAGAGCCCTGGAACAGCTGCCCAGGGAGGGCATGGGGTCTCCCTCTCTGGAGACATCCCAAACCCACCTGTGTCACCTGCTCCACATGACCCTGCCTTGGCAGAGGTGTTAGACTGGATGATCTCCAGGGGTTCCTTCCAACTCTAAGGAGTCTGTGATTCTGTGAAACACCACAGTCCCAATTTATGGAATGCAGAACTGCAGCTGGTGGTGAGGTGTTGCCTGAACATTGCCTCTGGATCCTTCACTAATGTCTTATTGCCATCTACTGTCACTCCAGGCTGCCTGTGTTCAATTTTGAATGCATCGCTATCGGCTCTTCTTTAATGCCCCCCATCTAAAAGAGTAACTCCACCAAAAACACCTCACGGAACAATGAGTGGTAGTGGGGAGCTCCGTGTTTATATCCAGAATATTGTATCCCTACTTGTTGTGAGAAATACCTCTAACTAAAATTTAGAAGACAGCCAAATAAAGTGAAACAAAGAACTTTATTAACAGTGCGCTGGGTGCACTGAACTCGTGACCTGGTTCAAGCACACCTGTCTGGGAGGGACAGAGTGTTCAGGGTTATACCCTAACCCAAATAACAATAAAAAAGCACCACATGTTAGATGAGGGCAGATCTGAGCCAGAAGAGTGCAGCAATATTTCTGTACTACACTGAAAAAAGAGACTGAGTTTAGCAATTACTTCACTGAATTAGTGCATTTAAGAAGGTCTCAGAAAAAAAAAATAAAGTGCAGGAAATCTAACACAAACATTTTGTAGCTTTGCCTTGTCTTGAATTTATGGTGTACCATAACACACTGTGACTCCTGTCGCATCAGTGTGAGTAAACGGGGATCACCCACCCCTGGACAAGGTGCTAACTAGGAGTATAAATTACCTGTAATGCTGATTTTTGTCTGTTTATCAAACCTTTAATATTTGTCAGACTGGATGGATTAAAGACATTTTAATTTTTCAGTCTGCAGAGAGACTGAAGATTAAGTTTTTTAAAAGCAGAATTGCCACAGTATAAAACCAGATCCAACAAATGGATAAATTACAGGTATTTTTGATAGGGAAAACCTAGGAAAATTTAAACTCTTAGAATTAATTTTTTCCCAATTGCCAGCTCTGTGAGCTTGTACTCTAAGGATACTACCTGCAAGAGCCAATCACTGGTTTAACAAGAGTATGGAATAGGCAAAACACTAAGAAATATTTCCATCAAAACACCCAGTCTTGTCTGTTAGTTGACAGGAGCTTCTTTGTATCAGCACCAGTATCCACATGGCACTGTACTGTATGGGATGGACATAATGCACATTATACACGGGAACTCGATTGCACAATTAAAAGAAAAAAACTACAAAAAACAAAACCAAAAAGAAGGTGTTACAGTTATTCTTAATCATTTAGGCACATAAAAACTGCTAGTTCTTCACGTCTAAAAGGTGGGTCATAAACTGAACTGTTGCTTCTGCCAGGAAGAAACAAGCATTAATAACAGATAATTTCTTTTGTGGGCTTCTATGTGTTTGTATAGGAGGTAAGTGGGTTCCTGCTTCCTGGGACCTGGCTGGAGTCCACTTTTCATTTTCACCGTTCCATGCCTATTTCCAGGCAATGCACGGAAATGCTCAAGCCCATTTGCTTCCTGTCACAATCCTCCTGCTACAAATCTAGTGGAAGGTGTCCCTGCCCATGGCAGGGGGGTTGGAATGAGATGATCTTCGAGGTCCCTTCCAACCCAAATCGTTCTTTGAAGGTTGCATTTCTTTCCACATTTCCAAACCATGGCTCTGACGTATTTTTTAATTTAATATTTTGTTAGAATTTCATCTAAAAGAATAAGTAGAAGTGTTAAATAATCTCAACAAAAATTCAAAAACTCTGAAGTCAAATACTGACGTTGCTTCATCTGGTTATATATAACAGGATTCCTGTGCTTCCTACCACGCACTGCAGCAGGGAGTTGTTGAGCTCAGGAGACATGAGCTTGGAGTTGGCTGTGTGTCAGGGACGTGTGTGGTGTCAGCAAAGGGTTTCAGCAGTAGAACAGTCAGGGTTGTTTCAAAAGAGTACTGGGCATAACATTTTCATTCTTCTTCATCTCCCGTGTTGTATGTCACCATAACCCCCAAAGAGAAAAATCAGTGAATCTTCACTCCTTTCGTCTTCTCTCTGTCTGGTGCCTGAGACAGATCCTCAGAGGTGCCATTGGCATCCTTTGTTTCTGACTCTCCTCTTCCTTTTCACACTTGGTTCCTGTATGAGCATTTAGCTTTTTAAAGGAAGCAGTTTTTAGCTCCTTCCCTCTTCTCACGTCATCTATAATTTTATAATATTCTTTGGTATGTTGCTCACTGCCAATGTGTGGTACCTTCCTGATCCTGCACATCTCTCCCACGCCTCTCAGCAGTGGCATGCAAAAGACCACATCCTGTTCCTTCAAAGAGACCATGCAATTCAAATCTTTGTCACACAGCTAAACCACCCCTTCTGGTAATTCAGGGACAGTCTTTTATTCCAGCAGCCTCTCGACTGCATCCCCAATCTCATGCTCCCCTCCATGTGAGAAAGGGATTTTCCATGTAAAAGTAGACAACCAGGAACAGTGAAAATTTCTCACACCAGCAGCTCTGCAATGCAGATTCCTTTACCTTTTTTCGTCTCACTTCATCATTAACTCTATCTTTGGTAGTCCCCACAAAAACATCAAAGTCTCTGAGTTTTGATCTCCCTGTGCAGTCCTAACCTTCAAATTTCCTTTACTGCATCCCTCAGCCCTGCCTAGTTCACCCCTAAGAGTGTCTTGGGCCCCTCTGGAGCAGAGAGTATAAAAAATGTCATCATTGTATTAGAGAATTCAAAAAAGAAACCACAAATACATTTACTGTCTCCAGCAGGACTGTGAGACATGTGACCTGGGATTCAAGCAATCTATGTGCAACTCAATCTCTTTAATACCTGAAGACCAGATCAGGTATCTCTCCTTCTCTGTTGTTCATCTGTTCTGTGAGCACTTGTCCCAGCAGATTAATACATAAGGGCTTTTTTAGGCTTACCCAGCAAGTAAATAGGAATAATCTGCCACGTCCTTCAAAATCCACAGACCTGGGCTCTGTTTTGTGGTGGATTAAGGAACTGGGCACATTGGAGATGATGCACAAGGCACTTCCTGGCAGGACTGGTTGGAAACCTGCTGAGAGTCTTTGATTTTCATTTCATTACACTGAGAGGTCTCAGGCAGGACAACAGATGATGCACTTTTCTCCTTCCACTCCCTCTCACCAAGGAATAGCACATGGAGCAAAGGTATTTTCCTTACTCTACTCTTCCACTACAGCCCAGATTGCTGTCACAGGAGCTTCCTCCTTATGTGCCACAGCAGCTTCCTCGGATAAGTATGCACTAAGACTTAGCCCATTTCCTACAAACTTGCCAATAATCGTCACACCAGACAATGGAGTTATAATCAGGGCTCATTTCAGAATCTGCAATGGAAAGAAAAGTTAGTCAGAAGGGCCCCTTTTCCTTGGTGAGAAGAGCCAACATCCACCCACATAGAGGAGCACTCTGGGCAGGAGGCAAACATTTTGTTGCTTTTTCTTTTGGTTCTGTCATACAAAGCAGCTATTAAAAGTGTTTAAAGATGCAGATGAGCTGACCTAGTACAGTTTCACTCAGGCAAGATGCCAGGGCATATTATGTAAAGTGCTGATTTTTCCTACATTTTAAATTAGATATAGAACAGTCGGTTTCCAGCCCTCCTTTCTGGCAACAGGCCCAGCCTCCTGCACTTCCATATAAACTGGGCCCAAGGTGTCACCAAGACTCAAAAATTGAAGTGGTACTGTTGGTGATGGCAATGTCCTTCTCAAGAATCCAGGGTATGCTCTTCCTCTTGTTCTTCCCATGCTTTTGTTCTGGTCAGCCTGCAGCTCTACTACTGCGTTTCTCCACCTCCCTGGATCCTTCCAACACGGTCCACCTCTGCTGGGACCATGATGAACAGGAGCTGATGATATTTGAGCTGCAGGTCCATACAACTGGCTGGGTGGCATTTGGATTCAACCCTCATAGAGAGTTGCCTGGATCTGACATTGTGACAGGAGGTATCTTTCCAAATGGCAGTATCTACTTCTCTGTAAGTTGAAAAGACTTCCTCTGCAGGCTCCTTTATCAGGGGTCATGCTCCAAATATATTGAAATAAAAGTATGTTGGAAGGCTGAGAAAACTGGGATTGTTCAGTCTGGAAAGGCTAAGAGAGTTGGGATTGCTCAGCCTGGAGAAGAGAAGGCTCCAGGGTGACCTAATTGTGGTCTTCCAGGACATGAAGGGAGCCAAAAAGGAAGGTGGACAGAGACTATTTCCAAGGGCCTGGAGTGACAGGACAAGGGGGAATGGCTTCACACTGACAGAAAGTATGTTTAGATGGGATACTAGGAAGAAATTCTCTATTGTGAGGGTGATGAGGCCCTGGAATGGGTTGCCCAGAGAAGCTGTGGCTGCCCCGTCCCTGGAAGTGTTGAAGGCCAGATTGGATGGGGCTCTGAGCAACTTTTACTCATTCACTTGATTTCCTCTCTAGGAAGTGGAGACATCAGTTCCCCTCCCAAGGTTGCTTCTTAATGTGTTCTTAAAGGAGTAAGACAGGACATCCTTGGGAATTGCTGGTTTTTTCACTGTCAGGCAACCACTAAGGGTAGATGCTTGATGTTAAAGGAGCTGGAGTTTAGAAGAAAAAGATGCCACCAAGGTTGCTAAATAAAAAACAGACCATTGTTTTGTTTCACTTCATTTTAATTTATTCTTAAACAGGCAGTTTAATGTTATCCAGATACAGAAAGAAAAATAATTTATACCAATGAAGTGCTGCCACAGTGGTTTTATTTTGTTCTGCTGTTTTCAGTTCCCTTTTCCAGATGACAGTAAAATGTCTTTTGCATGAAATTGGTCTCTGCACTTGTCTAAAAATGAGTGGGCTTCAGAGAGAGTACGGTAGCGACCCTTCCTTATGGTCCTTATCTTGTTACAAAATAATTCTTGCAATTTCCACTTTTGAAATGCTTTTGTGATTGGGACACAAGCAGAACTTATGCCTGTGAATTACTGCAATAAAAAAAAATATGATTAATTTAAAAGAAAGACTTATTTTTAATAATAATTTTTTAAAAAGTGAGTTGAGGCAAACATAAAGCATTTAATTTCTCCTAAGAGAGCATCCTGGAAGGAAAAATTGAAGTGCTTGGCTTCAAAAATATTAAATATTCCATTATTTTCGGAAGATAAATATAACATTTAGCAATGTTTTTTCCTGCCTTGGTAGTAGAAACTCTTTGTTACATTAGAAAATAATTTTGGTCCCACAAAAGTTACTTTTCAACTCTTTTACAGATCAGAAGGTATCTCCCAGTTATTTAGGTCTGGACACATTCCAGGTAAACAAGTGCTTTATTGGCCACCAAAATCCACATCTGCTCAGCTGTAAAGCACATTCAATGAATCCATGGAACACATAGTTTGAGGGAAAGACATGCTAGTTACTGTAAATGGAGTTTAAGTGGGGTTTTCCATTTGCCATCTTCCTTCAAAGCCTCTCTCTCACACATCTCTGGGTGTATGCTTTAATTTTCCTCTTTACTACAACCATAACAAAGTCATTACCTGAGTAATCTCCAGTGGGTGAAAAACTAGCAAAAATGCTTGTTTTCACAAAGATTTTTTTTCCTAACTGTTTACTGCATTCCTCTTTCATAATGTATATTTAATTGTAAATATTTTATTTATCTCAGAGGGGATTATTTTCAGACTGCTTGTCTTTGAATTTGGATGTTTTAATGAAACAGGTATTTTCAAAACTGTTTGACAACAAAAGCTGGATTTCCAAACTATGACATATTCCTTGGTAAACTGAGCATTTTTGCTAGAGGGAAATTGCTTGGAGTATTCTGAAAGTCCAAATTCATGGATAAACTCAAGAGGAAGAAAGGATATTAAAAATATTACAAAAGCTGTAAGCAGGTTTTGAAGTAAACACTTGAAGGAACAGGGATGGGAGGAAAAAATATCAGGAAATCTGTCGCGTTGGGTCTTTATATAATAAAGAAATGGAGTCTGTTCCCCACTGAGGTGGTGATCAGAGAGCATTTATTTCAAACCTGGCGCTCTTTTTATCCATTAAAACCATGTGACCTTGTGACCAATGAGGTTATCGATTCCGGTGCATGTCCCCTGAGCTTCCCTGCCCTGGGTGCCTCCCCTGCAGCCCTGGACACGCCTCCTACATCACCCCCTTCTCAATTATTTAAGAGGGTCACGAAAACAGCGCAAAAAACAACAGTGCAAACAACAGAACAGTACATTATAAACTACCACAGCTTCGCAATGACCCAGCACATCGCTTGCTTTGTGTATTAGGGAGGGTTTCGAACATACTGAAACCTGAAAACCATGACGCTGTTGCAAGTTCAATAAAACAGATATTTATTACAAAGAACTGGCTGAAATAAACAGGCATCTGGGAGAAAGAGAAAACCAAAGAGGAAGTATGACACCCTACTCACTTAGGTGCCATTTATGGGATGATCTTACCCACTCC
This sequence comes from Corapipo altera, assembly GCF_003945725.1. Taxonomy (NCBI): domain Eukaryota; kingdom Metazoa; phylum Chordata; class Aves; order Passeriformes; family Pipridae; genus Corapipo; species Corapipo altera. The sequence goes on along the minus strand of NW_020884982.1, from coordinate 8,446 downwards.
AGATACTATAAAATCCTCTGCAGCAGCTGCGTTTTCCGGAGGATTAGCAGGTTCCCACTTCAGCAGGTGTCCCTGCTGAAGGCAACTGGATCCTTCGTGTAGAGCAAGCCAATCCACGCACAGGGAAAACTTGTCTGCTTTTATACAGTCCATTGAGCACCTCTGCCCGGGGAGGTGTGGCCAGCACTGCCCCGCCAGAGGTTCCCAATTCCACCCTCTTGGTTATGTAAGTTCACACCTTCAGTGCATGCGAGAACTTTGGAAATCCCCTGACGCAGTACGCTTTGGGGGTCTTTTCTAATTGAGTTGGGGGTCTAGCCTTCCTCCCCTCCTCATCACTTTCTCCTTCAAATGCCCTTGATGGATAATTAGCCAATCACAGAACACCAATTAAAACATTTTATACAGAAGTTCTCCCTCCAAGGACGAATTCACTGTTTTATCAGTGAACTCGGCAGGGAGAAATATAAACTACTGCAGGTGGCTGGGGCCAAACACAGACCAAAAGTATCAGCACAAATTCACGCTAGTCCATGCACCAACTGCACCACAAAGCCAAAACTTCCAGGCTTTCTTTCCTGGGGATAAGGGCTGTTGTTTCCTGTTTTGAACCATGCCTCCCAACTACCAACACAACTCCTAAAATTGCATACAAAAAAAGATTCCTCCCAGTCTAGAGTTACCAGCACAGAAAGCTCTTGAAGCCCATGGAGTCCCCAGGCTGACACAGCAACTGCACCACAAAGCAAAAGCTTCCATGCTTTCTTTCCTGGCGATAAGGACTGTTGTTTCCTATTTTCAGACCTGCCTCACATCTGCCACCCCGACTCCAAAAATTGCATACAGACGAAGAAGATTACACCCAGAACAAAGGTGCCAGCACAGGTGCTTTCGCCCTGGCTGCCCAGAGAGTGCCCAGGCTGCGCCACCAACTGCACCTGAAAGCCAAAGCTCACAGGCTTTCTGTCCTAGGGCACAGGGCTGCTGGACCCTTTGGTCAGCCCCGCCCCGCCATTGCTGGCCAGCCCGCCTCAAAACCGATACAAATGAGGATTCCTCCCAGAACAAAGGTACCAGCACAGAAAGCCCTGTCTGCCCACGGAGTGCCCAGGCTGTGCCACTGTAATAAGTAAGCAATGGTAAAATAATTTGCTCATCAAATTGTATGCTATATTCAAATTTTATGCTATATTCTTATATATTATTGTAGTTAATGTTCTGCTAAAGCTGGGGGATTGTGAGTTGTGAATAGTTAACTGTCATGTCAGTATTATAGGTTGACTGTCTTGCAGCTTGTAGTTCTCTAGCTGACAAAACAAAGTATTATGCTTTGCTGAACAAGTATGCTGTATCCTGTTTTTCTAAAAGTATATTATCTAAAGTGTACTTATAAGGTAAAGATGAGATGGATAAGGAACAAAGGGTCAAGTACAAGGACGATAAAGAGGAACCAGGACGGACATTTGGAAAGTCCCACACACCAGGACTACGGACTCATCAAACTATTGATGGAAAAGTACCTGGCAACTGAATTGGGCCTGCAAAAAAGGACCAACCAGAACAAACCCCGCGAACTCGGATCCAATAAAGAGATAACAAGTGACTGTAGGACAGGAATTGATAAGGGTATAAAAAGCTGTTTTGCTTATTTGCACTTTATATAAATCTTATAAAAAATTTTTACTGCTATATTTCAACCTAGTTTTATTTACCTATGACACCACAAACTGCACCTGAAAGCCAAAGCTCACAGGTTTTCTGTTGCGGGGCAAAGGGCTGCTGTTCCCTAATTTCAGCCATGCAGTGCAATAGCCAGATCCCAATTCCCAAAGCCGATACAAATGAGGATTCCTCATTGGAAAAAGGTGCCAGCACAGAAAGCCCTGGCTGCCCACGGAGTGCCCAGGCTGCGCCACCAACTGCACCACAAAGCCAAAGCTCACAGGCTTTCTGTCCTGGAGCACAGGGCTGCTGTCCCCTTTGGTCATCCCCGCCCCGCCATTGCCAGCCCCCCCCCCCTCCAAATCCTCGTTTTCCTCATTGGAAGAAGGTGCCAGCACAGAAAGCCCCGGCTGCCCATGGAGTGCCCAGGCTGCACCACCAGCTGCACCTGAAAGCCAAAGCTCACAGGCTTTCTGTCCTGGGGCACAGGGCTGCTGGACCCTTGGTTCAGCGCTGCGCTGCATTTGCCGGCCCCCCTGCCCGAAACCCATACAAATGAAGTTTCCTCCCAGGGAAAAGGTGCTAGCACAGAAAGCTCTGGTTGCCCACCGAGTGCCCAGGTTGTCCTATCAACTGTACCTGAAGTCAATAGTTCCAGGGCTTCTTTTTTGCAGAAGGGGCTCCTGTTCACTTTTATCAGCCCTGCACTCCCATATATGGTCCCAAGTCACCAAAATTGAATATAAACGAAGATTCCTCTCAGGGAAAAGGTGCCACCACTGAAAGCTCTTGCTGCCCACAGAGTGCCCAGGCTGCCCCACCAATTGCATCAGAAAGGCAAATGTTGAAGGCTTTCTTTCGTGGGAATAAGGACTGTTCTTTACTTTTTTCAACTCTGTATTGCTACTGCTATTCTGACTCCCAGAATTCCATACAGATCAAGATTCCTCCCAGACAAAATGTGCCTGGACAGAAAGCACTTGCTGTACATGGAATACTAGGGGTGACCCACCAGCTGAACATGAGAGACATTGGGTTAAGGTTGTCTTTCCAGTGTTTAATTACCCTCATTCTGTTTTTGAACTCTTCAATTTAAATTGCTAGTCTTACTCCACAAAAACACAGCCACAGACCTACCTTACAGGCCACCAAAGAGAGCTGGGAGGGTGGCTGTGCTCTTCCTGCTCTCCCTGTCTGGGTGACCTGGGCCCTGCCGTGCCCTCCTTAACAAGGCCACACCCACATTTTCCTGCTCCTGTTTGCCATAGACAAGGTTATTTGAACTCCCTGAACCAGTTTATATGACCAAGAAACAACCGGGACTCCCTTCCCTGATAATCTGATTATACCTTGCAAGGCAGCTAGGCTCAGCTGGGAGCACTTTCTCCCAGCAGTTTAAATCTCCCACAAATGCCCTCAGCTCCAAGCAATGATCAAATGATTAGAGCCTGCAGGGCAGCTGGGCTGGGCTGGGCTGGGCTGGGCTGGGCTGGGCTGGGCTGAGCTGAGCTGAGCTGAGCTGAGCTGAGCTGAGCTGAGCTGAGCTGAGCTGGGCTGGGCTGAGCTGAGCTGAGCTGAGCTGGGCTGGGCTGGGCTGAACATGGAAGAGCTTCTCCATGCAGTATAAATCTCTGACAAAGAACCTCAGTTCCTCTCTTGGTCATCTCAGAAGGCATCAAAGGACAGCTGAGCTGACCTGAGCTGGTCAGAGACAGGACAGAGAGCGCTTCCTGCCCATGGAGTGCCCAGGCTAGCCTACCAACTGCACCAGAAACCATGAAGATAAGGGGTTTCTTTCCAGGGAAAAAAGACTGATGTTTGCTTGCAGGAATTGCAGAGCTGAAATAGGCAGTCCAGCTCCAAAAATTGAATATGGAAGAGGATAAATCCCAGACAAAAGGTACCAGGACACAAAGCTCTTGCTGCCCATGGAGTCCCCAGGCTGGCCCACCAACTGCACCAGAGAGTCAAATGTTCCAGGCTTTCTTTGCTGGGGATAAGGGTTGTTTGCTTTTCTCAGCCCTGCACTCAAATTGCCAGTCCCACTCCGAAAATTCCATACGGACAAAGATTCCTCCCAGACCAAAGGGTGCCAGGACACAAAGCTCTTGCTGCCCATGGAGTGCCCAAGCTGGCCCACCAACTGCACCAGAAACCCAAATCTGACAGGCTTTCTTTGCTGGGGATAAGAGCTGTTGTTTGCTTTTTTTAGCCCTGCGCTCAAACTGCCAGTCCCACTTCCAAGATTGCATACAGACCAAGATTCCTGCTGGACCAAAGGTGCTAGGACAGAAATATCTTGCTGCCCGTGGAGTGGCCAACTGCATCAGAAAAATAAAGATGCCAGGCTTTCTTTGCTGTAGAAAAGGACTGTTGTTTGCTTTTTTCAACCCTGTGCTCAAACTGCCAGCTTGACTGCCAAAATTGCATAGGGGCCAAGATTCCTCCCAGACCAAAGGTTGCTGTCCATGGAGTGCCCACTCTTGCCCACCAACTGCCCTCAAAAGCCAAAGGTTCTAGGCTTTCTTTGCTGAGGATAAGGGCTGTTGTTTGCTTTATTCAGCCCTGCGCTGCAGCTGCCAGCCCAACTCCCAAAATTCCATACAGATGAAGATTCCTGCCAGACCAAAGGTGCCAGGACAGAAAGCTCTTTCTGCCCATGGAGTGCCCAGGCTGGCCCACCAACTGTACCTGAAAGCCAAAGGTTGCAGGCTTTCTTTGCTGGGGATAAGGGCTGTTGTTTGCTTTTTTCAGCCATGTGCTCCAAAAAGCCAGTAACAGGCTTTTTCTCCCAGGAAAGAAAGCCTGTAAGCTTTGGGTTTCAGATGCAGTTGGTAGGCCAGCCTGGGCACTCCATGGGCAGCAAGAGCTCTGTCCTGGCACCTTTTGTCTAGTAGGAATCCAAGCCGTATAAATCCCTGCTTTGCTTCAGCTTCTGCTTCTTTTTCCTTTGTTCCCAGTTCACAAGCTCAGGTTTTGCTGCTAGAGGCTCAGGCTTTGGTCTTTCCATTCCCTACCAATGCATGGGAGAGGCCATAAGCAGCCCCCAGGCAGCCCCCTGGCTCCCTGACAGCCAGCTGCTCTGGCGCTTGCCAGTGGTGTCTCCCATCCCTGTGGCAGAAGCCCTGGGGGCCTTGGCAGGGGGGTGGGGACACCTCCAAAGGGGCCAGACTGGCCTGGCTGGGGACAAAGAGGGAAAAGGGGGCCCTGCTGGGCCACCTCTGCTGGGTGCTACCAGTGAGGAAGAGAGGCAGAGGGCCAGCCTGGGCCCCTGGCGCTGTGGCCCAGAGCCCGCTGAGCCAGAGCTCTGGGCCCTCAGAGCTGCTGCCAGCACAGGGAGGGCGCGGGGCTCCTGGGGCAGGGCTGCGCAGTCGCTGCTACCCAAGCAGCTCCGTGTCACAGAGAACAGCAGGAGGCTGTGCACAGGAGCAGCAGCACCCACGATGCCTGGGCCTCCTCACCCAGGCACCCACACCGGCCAGGATGCCTGAAGTGGGGATATTGTGCGCACAATTGCATGGGGTTTGGAAAGGGCTTCAGGGAAAGTGGCCACAACAGCTTTCTATTGACTGCCCAGCCTCACAACAACACTTAGCACCTTCAGGGGCAGCCTGTCATCCTGGCTCACTTCTGTGGCCATGCCTGAGGGCAGAGTCACCTTCCAGACTCAGGTGTCCCAAGGCAGTGGCACTGGGGCCATCCTTAGAGACTGTGATGGGATATGAGCCTTGGGGTGCAGTTGCTGAAAGTCTCCTCCATGCAGGCACCTTAAAAACACATGTATGGGCTTCTAAACTCTAAATCCAGGCCTTCCCGGAATGGAAGGAAGAAGCAGCAGAAACTGAAGCAGGGCCTCATATGGCTCAGGTTCCAGGATGGAGGGAAGTCAGCACTGTGGTGTCTGCTGCAAAGACGGCCCATTTCACAAGCTCAGGTTTTGCTGCTAGAGGATCCTACTTTGGGCTTGCTGGAGCCCATTCCCTACCAATGCATGGCCCCTCATTGTTCTTGGATCAACTGTTCTGGACCCATGGGAACATGTGTGCCCTCTGTCCATGCCAGAGCAGCAACTGGCATAACACATCTGTTTCCAGCACTTGTCTTGGCTGCTCCTTCCAGTGAGGTGGCACCTTAATCAGAGACACGGAACAGGTTTGCATCCCAGAGTTCTCCCTGTCCCCTTTGCTTTCCCCCAATGCCCTGGATATCAGCTGAGTCGCATTCAGGCACACAGCAACTGGAGCTTTGAACGTCAGACTGGACAGCTTTTATTTTGCAGAATGCAGAAAAAAAGTCCAAATAACACGAGGAAGCTTGACAGGATTTCTGAGCAATCTAATCTTCATGTGAAACTCAGCAACTGATGGTGGTTTTCTGCTGCAGGTCATCACTTCCATGCAAAAATCATTCCTGCAAGGAGAAAGTGCTCCTGTGTTCTGACAGATGCCGAGCGCTGCCACCAATTGCTCCAAGTGCTGCTCCCAACAGCCCCCTGCAAGAGCACAGACATCAGTGCCCGTTGGCTTTGGCTGCCCTCTGGCAGAGAAGTCCCCCAGGGGCACAGTTCTTTGGGGCAGGAGACAGGCACCACTCCTGCCAGGACTCGGGGCGGTGGCAGGTCTCCTTCGGTGAGGCCTTGCCAGAGCTGCTGATTTTGGTGCAGCCCCGGCCAACAGGGTTGGAGCAGCATTGGTGCCCTTGCCCCCGCATTCCTTCTGTGTGTCACAGCCCCGTGTTTGGGAGGACCACCAGCCGGCATTTCTCCCAGGGAGCCCATGCCAGCTTCTGTGGAGGCCTCGTGCCCTTCCCGCTGCGGCTGCGTTGGCAACCGAGGGGGATACTTCTGCTGCTGTGGGCGGGCACAGCAGGGGTGGGTTTGCTTAGTTTTTGAATTGTGCCTAAAGTTCATGTCCAACTGTCTTAGATACTTTGGAGAACAAACTCCTTCTGACCTGGGGCAGGTGGCTGGGCTGGGGGAGGCCCCAGGGCAGGTGGCAGTGTGTCACAGGGCCCTTCGTGACACGGTGGGCATTGCTGATGGCATGGAACAGGGCAGGTTGTCACAGGGCCTTTGTGACACGTGATGACATAGTACTGGTGGTGACGTGGCCACGTCTCAGTGCTCCTCGGAGCATGCGACGGGATAGACGGGATAGAGCGGTGCTGTGTGGAGCCCCCACGCAGTCAACTCCTTCCTTTCTGACCCGGAGCGTTTTGGAGGTGTTTCTGTGGTGCAGGTGTCCTCAAGGCCAGACCGCGGGACTTGGTGACACGGAGCTTTGGCAAGGTGTCCCCAACCCCTGTGACAAGTGCCCGTGAGGCCGCGCTGCACAACTTGATAACCCATAGCGTTTCCTAGGCTTTTCTCTCCTTCAGTTGCCCTCGAGGCCAGACCGCAGGATTGGTGTCCCGGAAATTTTCCGGGGAGTCTCCAATCCTTGCGGAAGGTGGCCTCGAGGGCAGCCTGCAGGACTTGGTGACCCGGAGATCTTCCGAGGTGTCTCTCTCTTGCAGGTACCCTCAAGACCAGACTGTGGGATGCTAGGAAGACGCCTGAGCCTGCTCAGGCCCTTTCGGAAGAAGAAGGAAGGCCCTGGGACTACTCCAGCACAGCAGTCTGAGGAGGTGGAGCAGTTCCAGCCCCTGCAGGAGGGTGAGTGGCAGAGCTGGGCCACAGGGCTGGTGGCTGCAGCCAGACGGGCCTCTTCCCATCCCATCCCCTATGGACATGGCCAGGGAAAGGGAGAGGGGAAGAGGGCCTGGGGCTGTTCCCCCGGCAGCTCCATGCACTGGGCATGCCAGGGCTGGCCCTGCCTGCGGAGCACAGGGCTGGGCTGTGTTCCCTGGCCTGTCCCGCAGCCCCTCAGCTCTGACCACGCTCACTCTTTACCAGATCCAGGCCAGAACCAGACACAAGAGCAGGACCGTGCCCGTGGCCGCTTCCGCCGGACAGTACAGGTGCCAGCAGCCATCCCCCCCTGGGCTGAGCATGCTGTCAGCCTGGCACCACTGTTGGAGCTCTCCATGATACATCCGTCTCTTCCCTGCCCTTCGTTCTCCCGCAGGGCTTTCTGAAAATGTTGGGCATTCGGCGTAGAAAGTACAGAATCACACCAACTGAGGTCATGGCACAGCCTGACCCCACGCCAGCTGAGCTCAAGGCGGACCCTGATGTCGGCACCGCCTCAGTTGATGGCACAGCAAACTGTGACACCGCGGTGACCGATCACGTGACAAATTCCAACACGGCACTGCCTGAGCTCACCATGGAGGCTGATGGTGCAACGACTGAGGGCATCGCAGATGCTGACAGCACACCCATTCAGTGCCTGCCAGATGCTCTCATTCTGGATATTCTTGACGAGGGAGTTATCTCTGTGGAAGTAAGCAGCCTGTGGCTAGGGACTGTCTGGCCCCTCAAGCTGGGTCTGCTGGGCCCCCTCAGCCTCTGAGGCTCGCACAGTGTGGTGGGAAGGGAAGGACTTCTCGGGGGCAGCTGGGGAATTGCTCCCTCTGGCAGCTGTAAGTGCCCCATGTCCTCTCCAGGCCAGACTGCGGGACTTGATGACCTGGAGCATTCCAAACAGTCCTCTGTTGCAGATGCCTTCAAGGCACTTGTGCAGGATTTGGTGACCAGAGATTTCCATGCCATGTCTCCTGCAGGAAACCATGAACCAAGACAGAGACATGGAGTGGAGACCCCCCAGGGTGCTCAAGCTGACCTGGGTGAAGAAAGCGGAGGAGGAAAGCCCTGGGGCTGCCCCAGCACTGCAGCCTAAGAAGG
>NW_020884981.1:1544949-1555237 GCF_003945725.1 Corapipo altera | reverse complement strand
GCCCACAGTGCTTCACAGGGCGCAGTCTCCGAACGCTCCTCCCGTCCGTCCCTTCCTCTGCTCCCTAAAGCATTCCCTCGGAAGACTCACCGGTCTTTTCATTGTCGAGCCCTTCCTCTTTCCTTGCTTTACTCTCTGTCCTTCAGAGAACTCGTGCAGTCCGTGCTCTGGCACCGGCAGCTTTCTGGACCCTTTAGCAGCTCGTTCCAGGAGTTCGTGGCTGTGGCCCGGGAGCTGCCGGTAGAAAGGGATAAAATTGCCGAGTCGTGTTTTGGCGATTTAGCACTTGATGGTGACTTCACTGACCTCCGTTTTCTCTACCAACGTTGTCCTGCTGCAGTGGGCTCTGCCTGCAGACACTCGTGGGGAGATCAAGAGGAAAAGCCGTCAGAATTGCGTTTTGCACTGGAGGTTGTTTCCCAGGACAAAGGGAACAGAAAGAGTCAGGACCACACGGAGAAGAATTTTAAGAGAATGTCAAGGGCTGCAGTAGTGGAAGTGTCCATTAGAATTTGGGCAGGGGAGGGGGGAGAGGAAGGCAGAGGAAGGAGAGGAGGCGGAGAGGAGGCCGTCCGGTTGGAGCAGAGAACCGGGACTGTCGGGGACAGAGAGCAGCCGGGCGACGGATCGGCGAATACGTTGCTGGTGGGGAACGGGGCTGGCGGCGCTCAGTCTCCGAACTATCGTCCCGTCCCTTCCTCCCTCTGCTCCCTAAAGCATTCCCTCGGAATACTCACCACTCTTATTTTTGTCGAGTCGTTCCTCTTTCCTTGCTTTATTCTCTGTCCTTCAGAGAACTGCAATCCGTCCTTTCCTTTCCCTATTTTCCTTACTGTCTTTCTTTGCTTAGTCCCACCTGCTTTGAACTTCATGGCGATGCAGTCCCTGTGAGAAGAGCTCTACTGTGTCCCTCCTCCTGCTCCTCTTGCTCAAAGGACAAGGGAACAGCCTGTCACACCTGAACTGGATGTACTGGAACCAGCACATCTGGAGCAGGTTGAGGGGCACTCAGAGGCACAGCCAAAAGGTTCATTCTCTTTCCCATCACTGTCACCTCCGTAGAAGGACATGAAGGACCAGTAGGGAAGGGTGCTATTCCCATGTGCACTGGCTTCTCACCCAGCTCACAGAGTTTCTTTAGCGTTCCCTGGAGAGACACGGAAGGACTAGACAGGGTGTCTCTGTTTGCATTGAACAGACAAGTCCTGAGCACACACCTGGTGTGGGTGTGGGGAGATGACCCTGAGCAAGTACAATTGCCATCAGCCTCCAGGGGGAGCTTTGAAGTTATGTGGAACAAAGAGGGTCTCGATGTCACTATTAATTTACTGTACTAAACCCTGGTAAAGCCCCTGGATGCAGCTCTGGGATGTGCTTTTGTGGACAGAGCTCCCTATGTCCATCACTCAGGTTGTGGGGCTTCTCAGATAGTGCACCCTATCTGAGGTGGCACCCCCCAAGGGCTGGGTTGCTTCCAGACTCCGGGCATGGCAGTAAGAGCCCCAGGAGATACTACCTCTACTGCCATGAACTGTCTGTGTGTGTGCAAGGGAAGGACTCGTGTGTCTGAAACGCTTGTGTGACCGAGCAGTGAGCCCCCACCAGGACACCACTGACTCTTGGCCAGCTGGCCATCCACCAGGACCCCAGAGGCCATTTTCCAGCACTGCTATGCATGCAACATGTCATTCCCAGTCTATCCATACATCTGGTGTTGCCCCATCCTAGGGACAAAATCTGGCACTTCCCCTTGTTGAACTTCCTCTGGTTGATGATTGCCCAAACCTCTGATTTGAGGTCTCTCTGCAGGGCCTCCCTCTTCCATGAGGCCCTAGAGTGTCACAATGGCCCCTTGATTCCAGGGGAATCTGCAGTGTTCAGTGTTCCAGGTGTTACATGAAGCCCCCTTTTGTCACAATGGCACTAAAATGAGAGAGGATCTCCTGCCTAAACGACTTAGTAAATCAGAAGTTTTATCTTAGAGAAAAATGATATCCTAATTCTTTTAAGACTACAATTATTTTTAGGAGAGGGAATGCAGATGATACATGGAAACTAATAGAGAATGTATCATATGCCCATCTTCAAGAAATTAACTTACAGGCCTCAGAAAACTTCTTTAATAAGAGGTTGTTCTGTTAAGAAGAAAGTCAATTAAATATTGTTTAAGCAAATGGGAAGTTTTAGTTGGTCCTAGAACACGTCTTAGTTGGTCCTAGAACATTTAATTTAGGGGTTAGAGGTCAGATAGATCAGTCAGAGATGGTACGAGGCCTGCTTAGCGACAAGACCACTCTCCGAACATGACTGCCCCTCCAAGAAGAAATGGACGCTAGATGGCAGTATTGCTCTACGAATAAAATCCCAGATGCCATTCGACCCCAAAATCACAACCTTGCTTGTGAAGGGGGGTGGGGTCTTTCAAGTGTCACTGTCTTTATATTCCAATATTTATACTGATTCTTTGATCCATGCTTGGCAGAGTACCCCCATGAATCCCCAACTGGCATCTTAAAGAAATGTTCGGTCCAATGGTTTCTGGTCATTGGATTTAATTCTTTTGTTTTACCTCTTTGATTCCATGAAGTTCCAAAGATATCCCAGGGTTTGTTCAATTCCATGAAGTCCTGCATCTGAGTTGCCCCTCAACCAGAAACTCACACAAATCACCCCAAAAAATGACCAGAAACTCACCCAAATCTCCCCAAAAAATGACCCAAAACTCACAGAAATCTCCCCAAAAAATTATCAGAAACTCACACAAATCTCCAAAAAAAAGTGACCTCAAAGTCAGTCAAATCTCCCCCCAAAATGACCCAAAACTCACAGAAATCTCCCCAAACAATGACCAGAAACTGACACAAATCTCCCCAAGAAATGACCAAAAACTCACCCAAATCTCCCCAAAAAATTAGCACAAACTCAACCAAATCTCTCCGCAAAATGACCAGAAACTCAAACAAATCTGCCCAAAATAAGACCAGAAACTCACACAAATCTCCCCAAAAAATGACCAGAAACTCAAACAAATCTCCCCAAAATATGACCAGAAACTCATCCAAATCTCCCCAAAAAATGACCCAAAACTCACACAAATCTCCCCAAGAAATGACCACAAATTCACAGAAATCTCCCCAAAAAAAGACCAGAACCTCACAGAAATCTCCCCAAAAAATGACCAGAAACTCACACAAATCTCCCCAAAAAATGACCACGAACTCACACAAATCTCCCCAAGAAATTACCAGAAACTCACCCAAATCTTGCCAAAAAATGACTAGAAACTCATCCAAATCTCCCCAAGAAATTACCAGAAACTCACCCAAATCTCCCCAAAAATGACCAGAAACTCAACCTAATCTCCCAAAAAATGACCAGAAACTCACCCAAATCTCCTCAAAAAATGACCACAAACTCATCCAAATCTCCCCAAAAAATGACCAGAAAGTGACACAGATCTCCCAAAAAAAGACCACAAACTCACCCAAATCTCCCCAAAAAATGACCCAAAAGTCACCCAAGTCTCCCAAAAAAATGACCACAAACTCACCCAAATCTCCCCAAAAAACGACCAGAAACTCACCCAAATCTCCCCCAAAAGTGATCTCAAAATCACAAAAATCTCCCCAAAAAATTGAAAGAAACTCACCCAAATATTCCCAAAAAATGACCAGAAACTCACCCAAATCTCCCCCAAAAATGACCAGAAACTCAAACAAATCTCCCCAAAAATGACCCAAAACTCACACAAATCTCCCCAAAAGTTGACCACATACTCACCCAAATCTCCCCAAGAAATGATCAGAAACTCACCCAAGTCTCCCCCAAAAATGACCACAAGCTCACAGAAATCTCCCCAAATATGACCAGAAACTCACACAAATCTCCCCAAGAAATGACCAGAAACTCACCCAATCTCCCCAAAATATGACCAGAAACTCACCCAAATCTCCCAAAAAAATGATGTAAATTTCCCCCCAAATGTGACCTCAAAATCACCAAAATCTCCCCCAAAAATGACCCAAAACTCACCCAAATCTTCCCCCAAAAGTGACCTCAAAATCACCAGAATCTCCCCTAAAAATTAAATGAAACTCACCCAATTATCCCCACATTTTCTCATTTCAAAACAGTAGACTCAACATCAGAAATCCATTCATGACTTCCCTGTCAGCACTCCATCCGAATGTCTGTGCACTCGCTTTGGCCTGAGAGAAACCTGTCTGTTTGCAGGGCACTGACAGGGCAACTTTTCTTTTGGCAGGTGGAAAAGGGCAGATAAAGAAAAAACAGATGGGTCCAGCAGAAGTGATGCTGCTTCTGTCAAAATCAGAGCAGAGGTCGAAAGCACGTTAGGAAGTTGCTTGCAGAAGCACTGTGCATTCCAAGTTACAGCTCAGGAGTCTCAGTGACTTGTCCAACATGAGAGCTCCTTTTCCGTTTCTCAACCCCCAGGTTCCTCAGGAGTAGGAAACTGAAAACACTGACTCAGAAAAGCTCCTTTCCTTCCTAATAATTGTGCTTTGTCCTTCCCATTTGACAGTGCTCTTGCAAATGTGCTGGTGTGATCTGGATCTGGGAGGAGCCCTGACCTCACATAGCACTCATCCAACGGCAGGAAGACCCTGCCTGGCTCCTGCTGGGGTTCTCGTCACCACCGACCCAGTATGGGTCACTGGAGCAGGGAATAGGGTGGTGGGACCAGTAAGGACCAGTTAAGGAGGTTGGGGGCACTTCAGCATCTCCATCAAGGTCAGAGCAGTACAGACCAGTAGAAACCAGTATGGACCAGTATAGACCAGTATAAACCAGTATGGACCAGTACGGACCAGTACAGACCAGTACAGACCAGTATAGACCAGTATAAACAAGTATAAACCAGTATGGGTCACTGGAATGGGGAACAGGGCGGTGGGACCAGTAGAGACCAGTTAAGGGGGTTGGGGGCACTTCAGCATCTCCATCAAGGTCAGACCAGTATGGACCAGTATAAACCAGTATAGGCCTGTATAAACCCTTATGGACCAGTATGGACCAGTATGGGTCACTGGAATGGGGAATGGGGTGGTGGGACCAGTAAGGACCAGTTAAGGGGGTTGGGGGCACTTCGGCATCTCCATCAAGGTCAGACCAGTATGGACCAGTAGAAACCAGTATGGACCAGTATAGACTAGTATAAACCAGGATAGACGAGTATAAACCAGTATAAACCAGTACAGGTCACTGGAACGTGGAATGGGGTGGTGGGACCAGTAAGGACCAGTTAAGGTAGAACTCAACTGGGACTTACTGGTTTGGAGGTGGGCGTGTCCCCTCTTTAGGAGGGCGTGGTCTCTCCCTGGTGAGCGTGTCCCCTCCCAAGGTGGGCGTGGTGTCTCCAAGTGGGCGTGTCTTTTGCCTCCTCTCCCCCTCCCTGAACTGGGAGCTCGACTGGGACTTACTGTTTTTTGAGGGGGGGTGTCCCCTCCCACAGGCAGACTCACCTTCAGCCCCTCCCCCCACCTTTAAGGACCCCACTCAAGGCCCGTCCCCCCCCTTCCTGCCCCTCCCCCACCCTCGGGGTTCTCTCTTGCTCCTCCCCCACCCTCAGGGACCCTCAGGGCCTCTCCCCCACCCTTGGAGTCCTCTCCTGCCCCTCCCCCATCCTCAGGGACCCTCCTGCCCTCCCCCACCCTCAGGGACCCTTCTGCCCCTCCCCCACCCTCAAGGACCCTCCTGCCCCTTCCCCACCCACCCTCAGTGACCCTCCTGCCCCTCCCCCACCCTCGGGACCCTTAGGGTCCCTCCCCCACACTCAGAGACCCTCCTGCCCCTCCCCCACACTCAGAGACCCTCCTGCCCCTCCCCCACCCTCAGAGACCCTCCTGCCCCTCCCCCACCCTCAGTTACCCTCCTGCCCCTCCCCCACCCTCGGGGTACCTCCTGCCCCTCCCCCACATTCGGGGTCCCTGAGCTCTTAGTTGTGTTACTGGGAGGGTCCCTGAATTCTTACTGGTGTTACTGGTGTTACTGGGAGGGTGCCCAAGCTCTTACTGGTATTACTGGGAGGGTCCCCGAGCTCTTACTGGTATTACTGGGAGGGTCCCTGAGTTCTTACTGGTATTACTGGGAGGGTCCCCGAGCTCTTACTGGTGTTACTGGGAGGGTCCCTGAGCTCTTACTGGTCTTGCTGGGAGGGTCCCCAGGCTCTTACTGCTGTTACTGGTGTTACTGGGAGGGTCCCTGAGCTCTTACTGGCGTTACTGGGAGGGTCCCGGAGCTCTTACTGGTGTTACTGGGAGGGTTTCTGGGCTCTTACTGGTGTTACTCGGAGGGTCCCTGAGCTCTTACTGGCATTACTGGGAGGGTCCCCGAGCTCTTACTGGTGTTACTGGGAGGGTTTCTGAGCTCTTACTGGTGTTACTGGGAGGGTCCCGGACCTCCCCAGTCCGTTACTGGTCCGTTACTGGAAAGGGGGCGTGGCCTCTCGCCACCACTGGTCCCTTACTGGTCGAACTGGGAGCCTCCCCGAAGCTGCCTCCAGCCCTTACTGGTGCCTTCCTGGTGGAACTGGGAGGGTGGGGCCCGTTACTGGTCCCTTACTGGTCTGTACTGGGAAGGGAGAAGGGAGGGGTCGCCCCCTCGAGGCCCCTCCCCCTGCAGTGACGTCACCGGGTCCCAAAAATAGCCCGGTCCGGCCCAAACTGGGGGGGGGGCGACGCGGAGCCGCTCACAGTGCAACCAGTTCAGGTACTGGGAGGGACTGGGTGGGACTGGGAGGGAACTGGGAGGGAACTGGGTGGGAACTGGGAGGGACTGGGAGGGGGCGGGGCCTCCACCCCTCCCAGCCCTCCGTGTCCTCGGGGTGACCTTGGGGGGGAGGGGGATGGGCCGCTCCCAGTGGCTCCCAGTAGCTCCCAGTAACCCCAGTGACTCCCCCAGTAACCACAGTTACTCACCTCAATCCCCCATGACCCCCCCAGTTACTCCCAGTAACCCCCCAGTAACCCCACTAACCTCCCCAATGACCCCCCCAGTAGCTCCCAGTAACCCCAGTGACCCTCCCAGTAGCTCCCAGTAACCCCAGTAACCTCAGTAACGCCCCCAGTATCTCCAGCGACCCCGCTAGTAACCCCAGTGACTCCCCCAGTAGCTCCCAGTAACCCCAGTGTCCATCCCAGTGCATCCCAGTGACCCCCCCCAGTAACCCCAGTGACCCCCCCAGTAACCCCAGTAACCCCCCCCAGTAACCCCAGTTACTTCACCAGTAGCTCTCAGTAACCCCAGTGACCCTCCCAGTAACTCCAGTAACCCCCCCAATCACCCCCTGTTACGACCCACCCCAGGAAAAGGGGAGAGGGGGTAACTCAGGTTTTTATCAATAATTCCCTTGGGGTGGATTAAAGTGAAACGACACTAAATAATCGGTGTCTGAAAACATATACTGGCAAGGTTTATTTTAACAATTCTGTATCAACAGGCATGCTAGCAGTTTGGGTGCTGTCATACAACAATGTGACACAGAGATAACCTTTGGTGGGGGGAAGAAAATGCATAGGGGAGAGAAAGGCAGGATAAGAGCAAGGGAGAGTAAGGGAAAGAAAAGCTGAGAGTGGACAGATGTATATAGTCACCGCCCACGGGGTCCAGCTTCCATGTCTGTCAGTTGAAGTGGTGGCCTTGATCCGCCGGGGGTGAAGGAGGGAAGCCCCCACGCTCCAAGAAGTTATGAATTATTATATCCATGGTCAGTGTCACAGGCCATGCCTTAAGCCTCCAGCCTCTCCTTGGGCCCTGCGCAAGAGCTGCTGTGTCTGGCCTGGTTCCTGCCCTTTTCCCCGACAGGCAGAGGGGGGGGATGGGCTCCTAGGGGCCATCAGAGGTACAGTGTAACAGTCAAAAGCCTGCAACCTCGGCTCTTCCCGCCTTTTCGGGGCTTGACATCTTCGCACTGGAGGAGGGGGGATGGGCCCAGTTGCCCATCAAAAGTCAAAAGCCTGCAAAAGTCTCCTAAAATGCATAAATCATCAAACATTTCAGTCTCTGACACCCCCCCAGTAGCTCCCAGTAACCCCCAGTGACCCCCCCAGTGACCCCAGTGACCCACTCAGTAACCCCAGTGACCCTCCCAGTGACCCCCAGTGACCATCCCAGTAACCCCAGTGACCCTCCCCGTTACCCCCAGTGACCCTCCCAGTAGCTCCCAGTAACCCCAGTAACCCTCCCAGAGACCCCTCCCAGTAACTCCAGTGACCCCCCCAGTAACACCAGTGACCCTCCCAGTAGCTCCCAGTAACCCCAGTGACCCTCCCAGTAACCCCAGTGACCCTCCCAGTAGATCCCAACAGTTCCCAGTGACGCTCCCAGTAACCCCAGTGACCCTCCCAGTAACTCCCAGTAACCCCAGTGACCCTCCCAGTAACCCCTGTGACCCCCTCAGTAGCTCCCAGTAACCCCACCAGTGATCCCCCCAGTAGCTCCCAGTAGCTCCCAGTAACCCCAGTGTCCATCCCAGTAGCTCCCAGTAACTCCCAGTAACCCCAGTGTCCATTCCAGTAACCCCAGTGACCCCCCCAGTAGCTCCCAGTAGCTCCCAGAAACTCCCAGTGTCCCCCCTAGTGTCTCCCAGTATGTCCCAGTTTAACCCAGTTCCCCCCCCGTGGGTCCTGGGCCGCCCGGTGGGGGAGGGGCAGGCTCACGTTCCCATGGCAACGACCCTTTCCCTCTGGCCCAGTTTCTCCCAGTTCCTCCGACTTTAACCCAGTTTGTACACATTTTTTCCCCATTTTTCCCACATTTTTTCCCCATTTTCCCAGATTTTTTTCCCCATTTTCCTGGATTTTCCCCCATTTTTCCCAGATTTTCCCCCATTTTTCCACATTTTCCTGAATTTTTCCCCATTTTCCCGGACTTTTCCCAATTTTCCCACATTTTCCCATTTTTTCCCCATTTTCTCAGATTCTTTTCCCATTTTTTCCCCATTTTCCCGAATTTTTCCTCATTTTTCCCAGATTTTCCTGGATATTTTCCCATTTCCCCCATTCTTCCCAGAATTTCCCGCATTTTCCCCCATTTTTTCTCCATTTTCTCAGATTTTTCCCATTTTTCCCAGACTTTCCCAGATTTTTCCCCATTTTTTCCCCATTTTCCTGGATTTCCCCCAGATTTTTTCACCATTTTCCCAGATTTTTCCTCCATTTTTCCCAGATTTTCCCAGATTTTCCCAGATTTTTCCCAGATTTTTTCACATTTTCCCAGATTTTTCCTCCATTCTCCCAGAATTTCCCACATTTTCCCAGATTTTTTCCCCATTTTTTCCCCATTTTCCCAGATTTTTCCCAGATTTTTCCCCATTTTCCCAGAATTTCCCACATTTTCCCAGATTCTTTCCCCATTTTTTCCCCATCTTCCCGGATTTTCCCCATTTTCCCCCACTTTTTCCCCGATTTTTCCCACATTTTTTCAACATTTTCCCAGATTTTTCCCATTTTTTCCCCATTTTTCCCAGATTTTTTCCCATTTTCCCCGCATTTTCCCCATTTTTCCCAGATTTTCCCAGAATATTCCCCATTTTTTCCCCATTTTCCTGGATATTTTTCCCCATTTTTTCCCTATTTTCCCAGATTTTTCCCATTTTCCCCCCATTTTCCCCATTTTTTCCCTATCTTTTCCAGATTTTCTCCCATTTTTCCCAGAAGTTCACCGATTTTTTCCCAATTTTTCCCAATTTTCCCATTTTTTCCCCCATTTTTCTCACATTTTCCCTAATTTCCCACATTTTTCTCACATTTTCCCAGATTTTCTCACATATTTTCCCCATTTTCCCGGATTTCCCCCACATTTTTCTCACATTTTCCCGGATTTTTCCCATTTTACCCCATTTTCCCGGATTTTTTCCATTTTTCCCCACTTTTTCCCAGATTTTTTCCAGATTTTCCCCCATTTTCCCCCCATTTTCCCCAATTTTTCCCACATTTTTCCCATTTCCCCACATTTTCCCCCTTGTTTCCCCCATTTTCCCCCATGTTTCCCCCATTTTTTTCCCTATTTTCCCAGATTTTCCCCATTTTTCCCCCATTTTCCCCATTTTTTTCCAGATTTTTTCCAGATTTTTTCCAGATTTTCTCCCATTTTTCCCAGAAGTTCATCGATTTTTTCCCAATTTTTCCCAATTTTCTCATTTTTCTCCCCATTTTTCCTCCATTTTCCCAGATTTTTCCCACATTTTTCCCACATTTTCCCGGATTTTTTTCCATTTTTCCCCACTTTTTCCCAGATTTTTCCCACATTTTCCTCCATTTCCCCCCCC
>NW_020884981.1:1543983-1544939 GCF_003945725.1 Corapipo altera | reverse complement strand
TTCCCCCATTTTTTTCACATTTTCCCAGATTTTTCTCCAGATTTTCCAAGATTTTTCCCCATTCTCCCCCCGGATTTTTCCCCATTTTTCCCAGATTTGCCCACATTTTTCCCCATTTTTTCCCCATTTTCCCCCATTTTTTTCTCATTTTTTCCACATTTTCCCTGATTTTTCACCCATTTTTCCCAGAATTTCCCACATTTTCCCACATTTTTCCCCATTACCCTGGATTTTTCCCACATTTTTCCTGGAATTTCCTGCGTTTTTCCACATTTTCCCAGATTTTTCCCCATTTTCCCAATTTTTCCCCCATTTTTTCTACATTTTCCCAGATTTTTCTCCAGATTTTTCCCACATTTCCCCCCCACTTTCCCCCATTTTCCTGGACTTTTGGGCCCCCAGTTTTCCAAATTTCCCCAGTGGGAAAAAATGGGGGCAAATTTAGGAAAGAAACGGGAATTTTGGGGAAAATGGGGAAAAATTGGGGGAAAAAGTGGGAAATTTGGGGAACACGAATGAAAAATTGGGAAAAATGGGGGGAAAATTGGGAAGGTTGTGGGAAATTTGGGCAAAATTGATGAAAAATGGGGAAAAATGGGGGGAAATTTGGGAAGAATGTGGGAAAATCCGGGAAAAGATCAGGAAATGTGGGAAAATGGGGGAAAATCCTGGAAAATGGGGGGAGAATCCTGGAAAATGGGGAGAATTTGGGAAAAATGGGGGAAATTTTGGGGAAAAAGTCAGAAATTTGGGAAAATGGGGCATTTTGAGGGGAAATGGAGGGAAAATTGGGAAAAAAGTGGGAAATTAGGGGAAAATGGGAAAATCAGGAAAAAAGAGGGAAAACTGGGAAAAATTAGAGGGGTATGGGAAAAAATTGGGAAAAAATGGTGGAATTTGGGGAAAATAGGGAAATTTGGGAAAAATGGGGGAAAATTGAGAAAAAAATGGGGGAA
>NW_020884981.1:1527440-1538983 GCF_003945725.1 Corapipo altera | reverse complement strand
GTCGGTATGTTCCAAGGTGCTAACAGACCCGCTGTCACCCCTGACACGAGTCCTTCCCTCGCACACACACAGGTGTAGCAGGGGCAGTGTCTCCCTGGGCTGCTGCTGCCACTCCCGGAGCCTGGAGCCACCTCTGCCCTGTAGTGCTCCCACCCTGCCCACTGCTACACTTCAGATGAACATTGGGGTTTTCCACTCCCTGGAACTGCCCAGTCCAGTCCCTCCCTGGTCCCCCCATCTCCCTGCCCCACCCCAACCCAGCAGAGCAGCACAGTCATTTCTGGTCGTGCAGCAAGAAAGGGAGGAAATAGAGGACAGGGACAGTGACTGTGTGACTGGACTGCTCAGGAGATCATCAGCTCAGGCGGCAGCTCCTGCAGCCCCAGGGCCAGACCTGCTTCCCAGTGGCCCAGGCAGCTGCTGCCACGTGGGCACAAGTTCTGCTGCTCATAAGGGTCCTGTAGTGCAGGGCTTTGCAAGATGGCAACGTAGCGGTCGTAGAACATGATGGTGAGAAGGGCAACCTGCGCTGTGATCAAGAAGAAAAGCAAAAAACACCTGTGCAGCTCATCCTGAGTAGGAGATGCCCCTGGTGTTCCAGAGGGAATTGACCATGGCTTTGGGGACAGTGGTGGAGATGCAGCCCAGGCGTGTGAGGGAGAGGTGGAGCAGGAAGAAGTCCCTGGGGGTGTGCAGGTGGTGGTGGCAGGTTACAGCACTGAGGACGAGGCCGTTGCCCAGGAGGGCAGCCAGGGAGATGCCCACGAAGAAGCAGAAGTGCAAGAGCTGCAGCCAAGAGGGGGAAGAGGGCAATGGAGCTGCTGAGATTCCTCCGGACATCAGGAAGTGTCCAAGGAGGAAAAGGCAGTGAAAACTTTGGGACAGGTTTCCTAGATCAAACCCATGAGTTCCTCTGAGCATCTACCCTCATCCCAAGTATCTGCAGTCACACATATGTAGATTCTGGACTGTAGAAGACAGGCTTAGTATGACTTTAAGATGATTTCTTCTGAATTTTTTGATTTATTTTTCTACTGCCGGGTCTGAGAGCTGTGTCATGGTGACACGGGGGGCATCATGGAACCAAACGAACCCTGGACATTTCAGAATCCCACGTGTGTTGGGTCTGTCTGAGCTGGAGTTCATTTTCTCACTGCAGCCGTCACAGGAAAGGAGGGACATCCATTTTTTTACAATACTTGCCTTCTGAGCAGCCTCTCTGTGTTGTGAAGCCCTGCTTCCCGTGAAGTGGCCAGGCATGGTTGCTGATGGGAAGTAGAGAATAAATCTTTTTATTTTCCTCTAAACTTATGCATGCACTAACTTTGACTTTTGCTTTAGCAAAGTGCCTGATCTCAAGGTAGAAGACATTTTCCATGTTTTTCTGTCTCTCCTGTCTGGCTGGGAAGGGCAGCGATAGAGCGACTTGGTGGGCACCTCGCATCCAGGCAAGGTCAACCCACTGCAACATTGCAGGGTCTCAAAGGACTGCTGGGACACTGGGGGAACTCACGGAATCAAGCGACCGTCATGACGCTGCCCTGCATCACTGAAGCAAATGTTCCCTGGGAAACTACAGAAAACCAGGGAATTAAGGAATGACATTGGGACGTGCAGGTCCTCATGGAATTAAACAAACCCTGGGATATCTTTGGAACTTCATGGAATCAAAAGGATAAAACAGAAGAATTAAACCCAATGACCAGAAACCATTGGATCGAACATTTCTTTAAGATGCCAGCTGGGGATTCATGGGGGTACTCTACCATGCATGAATCAAAGAATCAGTATAAATTTTAGAATATAAATACAGTGATTCTTGAACCACCCTGCCCTTCACAAGCAGTCCAGAATTCTGTTATGATTTTGGGGTCAAAGAGCATCTGGGATCGTATTTGTGGAGCAAGACTGCCATCTAGCATCCATTTCTTCGAGGGGGGGCAGTCATTTTCGCAGAGTGGTCTTCTCGCTTAGCAGGCCTCCTAGCATCTCTGATTGATCTCTCCGACCTCTAACCCCTAAACTAAATGTTCTAGGACCAGCTAGAACATGTGTCTTAGAACTTCCCATTTGCTTAAACAATGTTTAATTGACTTTCTTCTTAGCAGAACAATCTCTTTTTAAACAAGTTTCTGAGGCATGCAAACTAATTTCTTGAAGATGGGCATACACATTAGTTTCCATGTATCATCTACATTCTCTCTCCTAAAACTAATTGTAGTCTAAAAGAAAAGACCACTACCATGCCAAGTAAGCAAATCCCTTTGTCGATTAGGATTTTTATCTAAGAGAAAACTTCTGATTTCCAAAGTCATTTAGAACAGAGTTCCTCTCTCATTTCAGTGCCATTGTGACAATATGGGGCCTCATGGAACACATGGAACACCGAACACTGCAGATTGCCATGGAATCAAGGGACCATTGTGACACTCTAGGGCCTCATGGAAGAGGGAGGCCCTGCAGAGAGACCTCAAATCAGAGGTCTGGGTAACCATCAACCAGAGGAAATTCAACAAGGGGACGTGCCGGATCCTGTCCCCTGGATGAGGCAACCCCGGATGTACGGACAGACTGGGAATGACATGCTGCGTAGTAGTGCTGGAAAATGGCCTCTGGGGTCCTGGTGGATGGCCAGTTGACCGAGAGTCAGTGGTGCCCTGGTGGGGGCTCACTACTCGATCACACAAGGGTTTTCAGACACACGAGTCTTTCCCTTGCACACACACGCAGAGAGTTCATGGCAGCAGGGGCAGTATCTCCCGGGGCTCCTGCTGCCACGCCCGGAGTCTGGATGCACCTCAGCCCTGTGGGGTGCCACCTGCTCTGCCACTCTCAGAGATGCCCCACAGCCTGAGGGATAGACACGGGGAGCTCTGTCCACAGAAGCACATCTCAGAACTGCATCCAGGGCTTTGCCAGCGTTTAGTATGGTAAATACAAAGTGACACCGAGACACTTTTTGTCCCACGTAACTTCAAGGTTCCCACCAGAGGCTGATGGCATTTGTACTTGCTCAGGGTCATCTCCCTGCACCAACACCAGCTGTGTGCTCAAGACTTGTCTGTGCAATGCAAACAGAGACAGCCTGTTTAGTTCTTCCGTGTCTCTCCAGAGAAGGCGAAAGAAGCTCTGTGGGCTGGGGGAGAAGCCAGTGCTGGAAGCAGTGCTTCTATTGTGAGTGCCAAACAAGAGTGGTTGGCAGGTCTGGGATGCACGCCCTGTGGAGCTGACCTGGGTTTTCCAGTGCACATGATCACACCCTGCCCTGCTGGTCCTCCAAGTCCTCCTATGGAGGTGAGTGACAGCAATGGGAAAGAGAATGAACTTTTTGACTGTGCCCCCCAACCTGCTACAGATGTGTTGGTTCCAGCACATCCAGTTCAGGTGTGACAGGCTGTTCCCTTGTCCTCTGAGCAAGAGGAGCAGGAGGAGGGACACAGCAGAGCTCACTTACTGAGACTGCATCTCCATGAAATCCAAAGCAGGCGGGAGGTGCCACTCCACGTCCGAACTTCCTCTGGGGAAGGTGCTTCTCCCATGCTCTGCCTGGCAGTAACACTGGTGCCACAGCCCCTGTCAGTCTTGAGCTCCCCGCTACCAACCCGCACCCCTGCCACCCAGCATGGACACCCGCGGTGCAGAGCCTCAACCGCCGTCGCGCTGCCGCCGCTCTCGCCTGGCCTCCGCCTCCAACTCGCACCCGACGAGAGCCCGAGCGGCGCCGGCGCCGGGCTCAGCCGCCGAGTGGAATTGTCGGAGGTGAGCAGTGGAGGGAGAGGAAGGTAGAGGAGGGAGAGGAGACGGAGAGGAGGCGACCCGCCCGGAGCAGAGAGCCAGGGCTGGCGGGGGCAGAGAGATGCCGGGCGGCGGATAGGCGGATGCGGCGCTGGCTGGGAGCGGGGTTGGCGGCGCTGGCCGCGGTTCTGCTCGGGGCGCAGGGCTGGCGGTCGGGGACCGCAGGGGCCGGGGCAGCGGCTGGGGTGGCCGTGCAGGTCCCTCGAGGCTACCGTCCTGCCCGGCACCTTCTTCACAGAGCTCTGCCCCCGAACTATCTTCCCGTCCATCCCTCCCTCTGGTCCATAAGGTATTCCCTCGGAACACTCATCGCTCTTTTCTTTGTCGAGCCGTTCCTGTTTCCTTGCTTTACTCCCCGTCCTTCAGAGAACTCCTGCAGTTCGTCCTTCCCCTTTCCTACTTTTCGTCCTGTCTTTGCTTTGCTTAGTCCCGCGGCTTTCTATTTTTCAGTGACTGCACCAATCCACCTCTCTTTCCCGTATTCATCTCTCCAGCAAATACTAACAGACATTTCCACTACTCCACACCTTGACATCCTCTTAAAATTTCTCTCTGTATGCTCCTGACTGCTTCTGTGCCCTTTGTTCTGGGAAACAGCATCCGGTGGAATAAGTACTTTTGACGGTTTTTCTTCTTTTTCTCCCCGCCACTGTGTGCAGGCAGAGCCCAGGTGCAGCAAGACCCATTGCTAGAGACCACCGAGGGCGGTGAAACCACCATCAAATGCTCACAGGCCAACACAAGATTCCGTGATTTTATCCCTTTCTACTGGCAGCTCCCGGGCCACAGCCCCGAGCTACTGGCATGCGCTCCTGAAGGGTCCAGAGAGCTGTGAGCTCCAGCAGGGCGGTTGTCGGTGTGGAGAGATCGTCATTGGACCATCCTCTGGCTCTCCGGGCCCCGTCATTGGGACACAGCTCTGTATTCTTGCCGCCTTGGTGGTCAGGGACTCATTGACACGGACGTCTTCGGAACTTTCAGGGGACTTTCTTAGAAATACACAACTCGGTTAATTGGTTCTACAGAGAAGGAAAGTAGTGCCCCTATGAAAACAGGGCGTTTCAGTCCTACACAGAGAACAGGCTTGTGACAGAATGCCTGCGTGCCAAGTGACGAACACAGCACAGGGCAGCGCAAATCTGGGCATACTGCATTCAGCTGCAATATGTGTCCCTAGCTTCTCCTGAGGCATAGTCTCCTGGATACTCTGATCCACTCCAGGCACGCACCGCGATTCTCTGATTCATGAAGATCTTTCTCTTTGGATAGGAGGAGGGTTCTGGACTTGCCTTGAGTGTGGAGAAGACGCAGTAAGGGTCCGCAAGACCTGGAGTGACAACTCATCAAGGATCTGAAAACTACATCTCGGACTTCTGCTGGAGAAGCTGTGAAGGCAGACAGTGCGACGGAACGAGGTGCAACCAAGCCAGAGCAAGTGTTCCCATGACGGGACCCGGAGAGCCAGAGGACGGTCCAACGACGATCTCTCGACACCGACAGCGGCCCCGCTGGCATCCGCAGCTCTCTGGACCATTTAGCAACGCGTGCCAGTAGCTCAGGGCTCTGTCCGGGGAGCTGTCAGTAGAAATGGATAAAATCACTGATCCGTATGTTGGCGTGTGAGCACTTGATGGTGATTTCACCGCCCTCGGTCACCCCGACCGCCAGACCTGCGCCCCAAGCAGAACCGATGCCATCACCGCATCCACCGATCCGCCGCCCGGCGTCTCTCTGCCCCCGCCAGCCCCGGTTCTCTGCTCTGGGCGGGCCGCCTCCTCTCCGCCTCCTCTCCCTCCTCTGTATTCCTCTACCTCCCTCCCTTCACTGCAGTGGTGCTGGTGGCAGTGGTGCTGGTTGATATCGGGGAGCTCAAGATTGACCGGTCGTGAGTTCCTTTCACCGCCACCATCTCTTCCTTCACATCTCTCCTCTGTTGGCAACTGGAGACTCCTGAATTGTCCTCTAGGGCACGCGCTTGTGAGAATGGTCCAGGGGCACGAGAGGAAGAACATCCCTCCGGGCTCAGCGTCCCGAACTCTGCCTCTCCTGGTCTGCCCCAGGGAGCATCCCTACTGGCAGCAGGAGCACTTCTGTTGGAGACAAAGACCACTTGGGGTTTTGTCGGGGGCTGTGGCACCCATGCTAGGGCAAGGCAGTGCATGGGAGAAGCACCTTCCCCAGAGAAAGCTCGGACGTGGCATGGCATCTCCCACCTGCTTTGAACTTCGTGGAGATGCAGTCTCCGTAAGTGAGCTCTGCTGTTTCCCCCCTCCTGCTCCTCTTGCTCAGAGGACAAGGGAACAGCCTGTCACACCTGAACTGGATGTGCTGGAACCTGCACATCTGCAGCAGGTTGAGGGGCACTCAGAGGCACAGCCAGAAATTCATTCCCTTTCCCATCTCTGTCACCTCCGTAGGGGGACATGAAGGACCAGCAGGGCAGGGTGTGATCTGTTGCCATGTTCACTGGAAAACCCAGGTCAACTCTCCAGGGCATGCATCCCAGACCTGCCAACCACTCTTGTTTGGCACTCACAATAGAACCATTACTTCCAGCACTGGCTTCTTACCCAACCCACAGAGGTTCTTTAGCCTTCCCTGGAGAGACACGGAAGGACTAAACAGGCTGTCTCTGTTTGCATTGCACAGACAAGTCTTGAGTACACACCTGGTGTTGGTGTGGGGAGATGACCCTGAGCAAGTACAATTGCCATCAGCCTCCGGTGGGAGCCTTGAAATCATGTGGGACAAAGAGTGTCTCAGTGTCACGTTGCATTTACAGTGCTTAACCCTGGCAAAGTCCCTGGATGCAGCTCTGGGATGTGCTTCTGTGGACAGAGCTCTCCGTTTCCATCCCTCAGCCTGTGGGGTATCTCTGAGAGTGGCAGAGCAGGTGGCACCCCACAGGGTTGAGGTGCATCAAGGCTCCGGGTGTGGCAGCAGGAACCCCCTGCTGCCATGAACTCTCTGCGTGTGTGTGCAAGGGAAAGACTCATGTGTCTGAAAACCCTTGTGTGATCGAGTAGTGAGCCCCCGCCAGGGCACCACTGACTCTCGGTCAACTGGCCATCCACCAGGACCCCAGAGGCCATTTTCCAGCACTGCTACACGGCATGTCATTCCCAGTCTGTCCGTACATCCAGGGTTGCCCCATCCCAGCGACAAAATCCGGCACTTCTCCTTGTTGAACTTCCTCTGGTTGATGATTACCCAAACCTCTGATTTGAGGTCTCTCTGCAGGGCCTCCCTCTTCCATGAGGCCCTAGCATGTCACAATGGTCCCTTGATTCCATGGGAATCTGCAGTGTTCAGTGTTCCATGTGTTCCATGAGGCCCCATATTGTCACAATGGCACTGAAATGAGAGAGGATTTCCTGTCTAAACGACTTAAGAAATCAGAAGTTTTTTCTTAGATAAAAATCCTAATCAACAAAAGGATTTGCTTTCTTGGCATGGTAACAGTCTTTTCTTTTAAGACTACTATTAGTTTTAGGAGAGAGAATGTAGATGATACATGGAAACTAATAGAGAGTGTATCGTATGCCCACCTTCAAGAAATTCGCTTACATGCCTCAGAAATCTTGTTGAATAAGAGATTGTTCTGTTAAGAAGAAAGTCAATTAAACATTGTTTAAGTAAATGGGAAGTTCCAAGACACAAGTCTTAGCTGGTCCTAGAACATTTAGTTTAGGGGTTAGAGGTCGGAGAGATCAATCAGAGATGCTACGAGGCCTGCTAAGCGAGAAGACCGCTCTGCGAAAATGACTGCCCCTCCCAGAAGAAACGGACGCTAGATGGCAGTCTTGCTCCACGAATACAATCCCAGATGCTCTTTGACCCCAAAATCATAACAGAATTCTGGACTGCTTGTGAAGGGGAGGGTGGTTCAAGTATCACTGTATTTATATTCCGAAATTTATATTGATTCTTTGATTCATGCATGGCCCCATGAATACCCCCATGAATCCCCAGCTGGCATATTAAAGAAATGTTTGATCCAATGGTTTCTGGTCAATGGGTTGAATTTTTTTGCTTTATGCCTTTGATTCCATGAAGTTCCAAAGATATCCCAGGGTTTGTTTAATTCCATGAGGTCCCGCTCGTCCCGATGACATCCCTTAATTCCCCGGTTTTCTGTAGTTTCCCAGGGAACATTTGCTTCAGTGATGCAGGGCAGCGTCATGATGGTCGCTTGATTTCGTGAGTTCCTCCAGTGTCCCAGCAGTCCTTTGGTTCCATGAGACCCTGCAATGTTGCAGTGGGTTGACCTTGCCTGGATGCCTGGTGCCCACCAATTTGCTCTATCGCTGCCCTTCCCAGTCAGATAGGAGAGACAGAAAAACATGGAAAATAACTTCTACCTTGAGATCAGGCACTTTACTAAAGCAAAAGCCAAAGCATGTGCATGCATAAGTGAAGAGGAAAATAAAAAGATTTATTCTCTACTTCCCGTCAGCAACCATGCCTGGTCACTTCATGGGAAGCACGGCTTCACCACACAGAGAGGTCACTCAGAAGGCAAGTATTGTAAAGAAATGGATGTCCCCCCTTTCCTGTTCCTTTCCTGAGCTTTTGTAGCTGAGCTGACGCCATATATTCTGCAATATCCTTTTGGTCCATTTGACTCAACTGGCCTCTCTGTATCCCCTCCCATGATCTTGCCCCCGATTCAAGGGGGGAAGTTGACAATGCGGATGCTGTGCCAGTCCTGCTCAGCAGTTGCCAAAGCACTCGTGTGATTAACCCCTTTGTAGCTCCCAATACAAAGCACAGCACTGTGACGGCTGCAGTGAGAAAATGAACTCCAGCTCAGACAGACCCAACACACGTGGGATTCTGAAATGTCTCAGGGTTCGTTTGGTTTCACGATGCCCCCGGTGTCACCGTGACACAGCTGTCAGACCTGGCAGTAGAAAAATAAATCAAAAAGTTCAGAAGAAATCATCTTAAAGTCATGCTAAGTGATGCCGTGGGATGTGTAGGTGTTAAAACATCTCCAGAGCAGTTAATTAGGGGTGAGATAAGGAAAGGGTCTATTATGCCAAGGCAAAAGATGCTACACGACGCGTGCACCCGCTGTGCCTCAGATTTTATAATACCATCTATCCAATCCCAAATGTGTCCACCCTGTGGCCTTTACTCTGGACCGCCCAGGCTTCACCCCCTGAGAACTGAGTCTGGGGTGTATTTCGGGACCACCTCTTCATCATCTTCACCATCTTCAGAGCACAAAGGGTACATAGTCACCTAATTCTTGACAGTGTTCTGTGGTTTAGGCCAAGACACAAGCATTCTCCAAACAATTTAGGCCTTGCCTTGACAAAAGACTAAACATTGCCACTGGAATCCGGGGTAGGAGTGATACGGGGAGCGTAGAATGGGGTAAGAGGGTCAAGGAATATGTAAATTAAGGGTGCTACAGGGAAAGAGATGTGAGGGTTGCTGCTTTTAGAATCTACTTCTACTACTTATGAAGCTTATAAGGTTTACAAATATTAGAAAAATAAAAAACCATTAGGGGTTTAAGGCATCATAAGCCTGTCTTCTACAGTCCAGAATCTACATATGTGTGACTGCAGGTACTTGGGATGAGGGTAGATGCTCAGAGGAATTCATGGACTTTGGTCTAGGAAATCTGTCCTCAAAGTTTTAGTTTTTGCTGTCACCATCCTCGTGTCCTGTGTAATGATGAAACTAGAAAAGGTGATCATCAGACCCTGTTAATTTTCTAAGGGGAGAAATGTCACTGCTGGAAAGAAGTGTCACTGAAGAGGTGAGAAGAGGGAACATCATTGTTTCCTTCAGCCTGTTCCACAGCAGGTTCCTCTGGAGCCCCAGGGACACCTGCAGGGAACCCAGAGGGGCAGAGAAAGGGCTGCTTTTGGCTCTTGTTGTGCTGCTCAGCTGGGCCGGGCTCCTGGCACACAGGGAGCTCCTGGCAAGCGGGCAGCACTGCAGAGAGACAGCTCTGCCCAGGAGCAGCTCCTCTGCACAGTCCAGCAAGGCCGAGGGCACTGCCTGTAGGCAGGAGAGAAGAGAAGCAAGGCAGAGGGAGGTTAAAGGCAGCAGAAAGATGGGAAGTGTTCAGCTGAGACTTTCCTTGTGGACACGACTTCACACTCCTCTGCAGGATAAGTCTACAGGTGCAGGGCAATGTTGCTTGTGTTCCTGGAGAAATCTCCTAAGGCTACCACATCCCACAGCCTTGTGCATCTGTCAGGACTCTCCCAGTTTCTCTGTTGCACAGGAGGAGGATGTTCTCCAGGGTAGGCCTTCCCTGCAGCACCATCAGAGGGACAGCACAGGTGGGCTCCTTCTGCCAAGGATGGCTGCGGGCTGGGAAGGTGGGGGTGCAGCCAGGGGTGCCCGAGGTTGTCCTGCAGAGCAGGGTCCCTGTGCTCTGGGGTTCTTCGTGCCAGGGCAGGGACCTTGCTGCCTGCTGGGGTCAGGTCTCATCCTGCCTGGGTAGTTGTCCACACCTCTGCAGGGAGAAGCTGTCGGTGGGTGGTAAGAACCCCAGCAGGAGCCAGGCAGGGTCTTCCTGCCGTTGGATGAGTGCTGTGGGAGGTCAGGGCTGCTCACAGATCCAGATCACACCAGCACATTTCCAAGAGCACTGTCAAATGGGAAGGACAAAGCACAATTATTAGGAAGGAAAGGAGCTTTTCTGAGTCAGTGTTTTCAGTTTCCTACTCCTGAGGAACCTGGGGGTTGAGAAATGGAAAAGGAGCTCTCATGTTGGACAAGTCACTGAGACTCCTGAGCTGTAACTTGGAATGCACAGTGCTTCTGCAAGCAACTTCCTAACGTGCTTTCAACCTCTGCTCTGATTTTGACAGAAGCAGCATCACTTCTGCTGGACCCATCTGTTTTTTCTTTATCTGCCCTTTTCCACCTGCAAAATGAAAAGTTACCCAGTCAGTGCCCTGCAAACAGGCAGGTTTCTCTCAGGCCAAAGTGAGTGCACAGACATTTGGATGGAGTGCTGACAGGGAAGTCATGAATGGACTTCCGATGTTGAGTCTACTGTTTTGAAATCAGAAAATGTGGTGTTGAAGTCATCGTTAGCCTTTGAGAGGGAAACAGGAGAAAAATCGGATAAACTTGTTGCTAAAAATGAGCTGCTTCAAACTGAGGTTGACCACCTTCAAAGTCTTGTTAAAATTTGGATGATTATGAAACAGTCAGCTCACCGATTACCCCCATCAATACTAGACAATGCCCGCAGTATAAAGGTATAAAGCCCTCCCAGCCCCTCCAGGAGCCCTCAAATCCCATCCCGGTCCCACAGGACACTCCCAACTTCCCCTCAAACCCTCTCAGGCCCCCCGACTGCCTCCCAGACCCACAAAAGCCCACCAGATGCCCCCAAACCCCTCCCAGTTACCTCCAACCCTCCCAGGACCCCTCAAACCCTCTCCTAGTTGCCCCCTTCCCCTCGAGGACGCCTCCAAACTCTCTCCCAGTCCCTTGCCAGACCCCCGACGATTCCCCAAAACCCCTCACAGTTGCCCCAATCTCCCCAACCTCCCTCCCAACCCCCCAAGCTCCCACAAACCCCTTCCCACTTACCTCCACGACCCCCAACCCCTTCTCAGCCTCCCCATTCCTTCCCAAACCCCCTCCCAGTTGCCGGCCCGTCCCCCAGGCTCGGGTGAGGAGGTGCCCCAGGCTGACGGGCCCGCCCTGCCAGGGGGCGGTTCCAGCAGCACGTCGGGAGCCACCCCGGGCCCCGAAAGCTCCCGCCC
>NW_020884981.1:1357959-1527430 GCF_003945725.1 Corapipo altera | reverse complement strand
CTTTCCTGGGCACTGGAACACCCTCTGCACCCCCGTTCCCGGCCCTGCCGGCTCTCCTTCCCCCACAAGCCATGAACAGGTTTTGGGGCTCCCTCGTGGGTCGCAGCCAATAGAACGGCTCTGCTGGAATGACGTCATTATCAAATTCTGCCCGGCCCCTCTCCTGGCGCCGGTGAGTCATCCAATAGAATGTTGATACTTCCGCGGGGGCTGTCGGGAGCGGGGAGGTGGTGGCGGGGGAGGGGAGGATCGCGACTGAACCCGATTGGTCCCGATCGATCCCGGCCCCAGGGTCTCCCCCCACCGGGATGTTTTTCATGTGCGGCCCCAACGAGGCCGTGGTGGTGTCGGGGGAGTTTGGGGGGTCTGGGGGCTCCTGGTGACCCCTCCAAATCTCCCCCAAGACTCTTGGGAACCACCCAGATCCCCCCCCAAGACTCCTGGGGACCCTCCGAAAGCCCCCCTCCTGGGGGCCACCGCTCCGCCTTTCCCCCTCCCCCCCAAATCTCCTGTGCGTCCCCTTAACCCTTGAAAATGTCCTGGGACCTCCTCAGACCCCCAGACTCCCTCCTGGGGACCCCCAAACCCTCTTCAAGACTCCTGGGCCCCTCCTGACCCTGTCCTAAAATCTTTTGGGTCTCCCCAACCCTTTACGGCGTATTCGTTGGTCCATTTTTTTCCCCCGGACTGCTGGGGGGAAAGGCTGTTGTTTCTTGTTTTCAGCCCTGCTTCACAACTGCCAACCCGACTCCCAAAATTGCATACAAACAAAGATTCCTTCCACACCAAAGGTGCCAGCACATAAAGCTCTTGCTGCCCATGGAGAGCCCAGGCTGACCCAGCAAGTACGCCAAAAAGCCAAAGCTTCCAGTCTTTCTTTCCTGGGGTAATGGCTGTTGTTTCGTTTTTTGGATCTGCCTCCCAACTGCCAGCCTGACTCCCAAAATTGCATACAAACAAAGGTTCCTGCCAGAACAAAGGTGCCAGCACAGAAACCTCTTACTGCTCATGGAGTGCGGAGCATAAACCACCAACTGCACCGCAAAGCAAAAGCTTCCAACTTTCTTTCCTGACGATAAGGGCTGTTGTTTGTTTTTTCAGTCCTGCCTCTCAACTGCCAACCAGACTCCCAAAATTCCATACAGACAAAGATTCCTCTTGGACCAAAGGTGTCAGCACAGAAAGCTCTTGCTGACCATGGATTGCCCAGGCTGCTCCACCAACTGCACAACAAAGCCAAAGCTCCCAGGCTTTCTTTCCTGGGAATATGGGATGCTGTTTCCTGTTTTCATCCCAGCCTCCAAACTGCCAGCCTGACTCCCAAAATTGCATACAGATGAAGATTCCTCCCACACCAAAGGTGCCAGCACAGAAAGCTCTTGCTGCCCATGGAGTGTCCAGGCTGACAAAACCACTGTGCCACAAAGCCAAAGCTTCCACGCTTTCTTTCCTTGGCGTAGGGGCTGTTGTTTCCTGTTTCCAACCCTGCCTAACATCTACCAACCCAACTCCCAGAATTGCAAACTGACCAAGATTCCTCCCAGAACAAAGGTACCAGAATAGAAAGCTCTTGCTGTGCATGGAGTTCTCAGTCTGGTCCACCAGCTGCACCAGAAAGCCAAAGCTTCCAGGCTTTCTTTCCTGGGGATAAGGACTGTTGTTTACTGTTTTAGACCTGCCTCCAAACTGACAGCCCAACTCCCAAAACTGCATACAAAGATTACTCCCACACCAAAGGTGGCAGCACAGAAAGCTCTTGCTGCCCATAGAGTGCCCAGGCTGACCCACGAAGTACACCAGAAAACCGAAGTTTCCAGTCTTTCTTTACTGGGGAAATGGCTGTTGTTTCCTGTTTTCAGATCTGCCTCCCAAATGCCAGCCCGACTCCCAAAATTGCATACGGACGAAGACTCCTCCCACACCAAAGCTGCCAGCACAGAAAGCTCTTGCTGCCCATGGAGTCTCCAGGCTGTCAAACCAACTTCACCACAAAGCCAAAGCTTCCAGTCTTTCTTTCCTGGCGATAAGGGCTGTTTTTTCCTGTTTCCAGCCCTGCCTCCCAACTGCCAGCCCGACTCCCAAAACTGCATACAGAAGAAGATTCCTCCCACACCAAAGGTGCCGGCACAGAAAACTCTTCCTGCCAATGGAGTCTCCAGGTTGTCAAACCAACTGTGCCACAAACCCAAAGCTTCCAGGCTTTCTTTCCTAGGGATAAGGGCTGCTGTTTCTTGTTTTAGACCTGTCTCCCAGCTGCCAGCCCTATTCCCAAAATTGCATACGGATGAAGGTTCCTCCCACAAGAAAACTGCCAGCACAGAAAGCTCTTGCTGCTTATGGAGTCTCCAGGCTGACACACAAACTACACCACAAAGCCAAAGCTTGCAGGCTTTCTTTCCTGGCGATAAGGGCTGTTGTTTCCTGTTTTCAGCCCTGCCTCCCAACTTCCAACCCTACTCCCAAAATTGCATTCGGACGAAGGCCAAAAGTGAATATGGATGAAGATTCCTCCCAGACCTAAGGTGCCCACCCAGAAAGCCCTGGCTGTGCTCATAGTGCCGAGAGTGCTGCACCAACAGCAAGGGAGAGACGGAGGGTCAGGGATTTTTTCCTGGTTGGAAGGGCAGTCATTCCTGGGCAGGAACCTTGTTCCTGAATTGGCCGTCCGAGGGCCAAAACTGAATACGGAGGAAGATTCCTCCCAGACCAAAGGTACCCGCCCAGAAAACTCTTGCTGTGCACGTAGTGCCAAGAGTGCTGCACCAATGGCAGGGGAGAGACAGAGAGTCCGGCGTTTTTTCCTGACTGGAAGGGCAGTCGTTGGTGGGCAGGAGCCCCGTTCCTAAATCGGCCATTCGAGGGCCAAAATTGAATACGGACAAAGATACCTCCCAGACCAAAGCTGCCCTCCCAGAAAGCTCTTGCTGTGCACCTAGTTCCGAGAGTGCTGGCCCTTCGAGGCAGGAAGAAAAGCCCTAATCCTCTGTCTCTCACCTGCCGTTGGTGCAACACTCTCGGAACTACGTTCGCAGCAAGAGCTTTCTGGTCGCGCATCTTTGGTCTGGGAGGAATCTTCATCCGTATTCAATTTTCGCCCTCGACTGCCGATTTAGGAACAGTGCTCCTGACCAGCAATGACTGCCTTTCCAGACAGGAAGAAAAGCCCTGACCCTCCGTCTGTCACCTGCCACTGGTGTAGCACTCTCTGTACTACATGCACAGCAAGAGCTTTCTGGGTGGGCACCTTTGATCTGGGAGGAATCTTTGTCCATATTCAGTTTTGGCCCAGGAAGGGCTGGTATTGGCACGGCGCTCCTGCCCTCAAAACACTGCCCTTCCAACTAGGAAAGAAAGGTCTGACCCTCTGTCTCTCACCTGTCCTTGTTGTAGCACTCTGGGCACTGCGTGCACAGCAAGAGCTTTCTGGGCGGGCACCTTTGGTCTGGGAGGAATCTTCGTCTGTATTCACTTTTGGCCCTCGGATGGCCGAGTTAGGAACCGGGCTCCTACCCACGAACGAATGCCCTTCCAACCAGGAAAAAAAGATCTGACACTCAGTCTCTCAGCTGCCGTTGGTGCAGCACCATCGGCACTATGTGCACAGCAAGAGCTTTCTTGGCGGGCCCCTTTGTTCTGGGAGGAATCTTCGTCCGTATTCACTTTTGGTCCTCAGTCGGCCTATTTAGGAATGGGGTTCCTGCCCAGGAACAACTGCCCTTCCAGCCAGGAAAAAAAACCCTCACCCTCTCTCTCTCAGCTGTTGTTGGTGCAACACTCTGGGCACTACGTGCACAACAAGAGCTTTCTGGGCGGGCCCCTTTGTTCTGGGAGGAATCTTCCTCCGTGTTCACTTTTGACCCTTGGACGGGGGGCTCCCCTCCCTGCGAAAGACTGCCCTTTTAGTCAGGAAAGAAAGGCCTGACCCACGGTCTCTCACCTGTCGTTGGTACAGCACTCTCAGAACCACGTGCACAGCAAGAGCTTTCAGGGCAGGCACCTTTGGTCTGGGAAAAATGTTTGTCCGTATTCAGTTTTGACCCTCATTTGACCAATTTAGGAACGGGGCTCCTGCCCACCAAAAACTGCCCTTCCAACCAGGAAAAAAAGCCCTCACCCTCCAAGTCTCAGCTGCTGTTGGTGCACCACTCTCAGAACTACGTGCACAGCAAGAGCTTTCTGGTGCGGCACCTTTGGTTTGAGAAGGATCTTCATCTATATGCAGTTTTGGGAGTTGGGCTGGTAGTTTTAGCGCAAGGCTGAGAAAAGTAAACAGCAGCCCTTATCTCCAGGAAAGAAAGCCTGGAAGCTTTGTCTTTCTGGTGCACTTGGTGGGCGAGCCGGGGCACTCCATGGGCAGCAAGAACTTTCTGTCGTGGCACCTTTAATCTGGGAGGAATCTTTGTCCGTATGCGATTTTGGGAGTTGGGGTGGCAGTTGTAGTGCACATCTGAAAAAAGCAAACAACAGCCCTTCAACCCAGGAAAGAAAGCCTGGAAGCTGTGACTTTCTGGTGCAGTTGGTGGGCGAGCCGGGGCACTGGATGGGCAGCAAGAAGTTTCTGTCGTTGCACCTTTTATTTAGGAGGAATCTTTACCCGTATGCAATTTTTGGAGTCGGGCTGGCAGTTTGTGCGTAGGGCTGAAAAAAAGTAAATAACAGACCTTATCTCCAGGAAAGAAAGGCTAGAAGATTTGGCTGTAAGTTGTAGTTTTTGGGTCAGCCAGGGCACTCCATGTGCAGCAAGAGCTTTCTGTGCTGGCACCTTTATTGTGGGAGGAATCTTTGTTTGTATGCAATTCTGGGAGTCGGGCTGGCAGTTGGAAGGCAGGGCTGAAAACAGGAAACAACAGCCATTATCCTAAGGAAAGAAAGCCTGAAGGCTTTGACTTGCCAGTGCAGTTGGTGAGCCAACTTGAGCTCCCCATGGGCAACAAGAGCTTTCTGTCATGGCACCTTTAATCTGGGTGGAATTTTCGTCCGTATGCAGTTTTGTGTGGGATGAATGGAAGTTCCAGGGTAGGGCTGAAAAAATTAAACAACAGCCTTTATAACCCTAGGAAAGAAAGGCTAAAAGCTTTGCCTGTAAGTTGTAGTTGGTTGGCCAACCAGGACACTCCATGGGCAGCAAGAGCTGTCTTTCCTGGCACCTTTCATCTGGGAGGAATCTTCATCCGTATGCAATTTTGGGAATCGGGTTGGCAAAGCAGAGGAAGGGCAGAAGAATCAAACAACAGCCCTTATCCCCAGGAAAGAAATCCTAGAAGCTTTGACTCTGTGGTGCAGTTGGTGGGCCAGCCTGAGCACTCCATGAACAGCAAGAGCTTTCTGGAGTGGCACCTTTGGTCTGGGAGAAATCTTCTTCTGTATGCAATTTTAGGAGTCGGGCTGACAGTTTGGAGGCAGGTCTGAAAAAGGGAAACAACAGCGCTTATTCCCAGGAAAGAAAGCCTGGAAGCTTTGGCTTTCTGGTGCCGTTGGTGGGCCACACTGGGCACTCGATGGACTGGGCACCAGAGCTTTCTGTCCTGACACCTTTAGTCTGGGAGGAATCTTCGTCCGTATTCAGTTTTGGAAGTTGAACTCGCAGTTTGAGCACAAGGCTGAAAAAAGCAAACAACCCTTATCCCCAGGAAAGAAAGCCTGGAAGCTCAGGCATTCTGGTGCAGTTGCTGGGCCAGCCTGGGCACTCCATGGGCAGCAAGAGTTTTTTGGTGTGGCACCTGTGGTCTGGGAGGGATCTTCGTCCATATGCAATTTTGGGAGTCAGGATGGCAGTTTGAGTGCAGGACTGAGAAAAGCAAACAGCAGCCCTTATCTCCAGGAAAGAAAGCCTGGAAGCTTTGTCTTTCTGGTGCACTTGGTGGGCGAACCGGGGCACTCCATGGGCAGCAAGAACTTTCTGTCATGGCACCTTTAATCTCAGAGGAATCTTTGTCCGTACGGAATTTTGGGAGTCGGGCTGGCAGTTTGAGTGCAGGGCTGAAAAAAGCAAACAGCACCCCTTATCTCCAGGAAAGAAAGCTTTGGAAGCTTTGTCTTTCTGGTGCAGTTGGTGGGCCATCCTGGGCACTCCATGGGCAGTAAGATTTTTCTGGTGTGGCACCTTTGGTCTGGGAGGAATCTTTGTCCGTATGGAATTTTGGGAGTCGGGCTGGCAGTGTGACCGCAGGGCTGAGAAAAGGAAACAATGGCAGTTTTCACCAGGAAAGAAAGCCTGGAAGCTTTGACTTCCTGATGCAGTTGGTGTGCCAGGCCGGGCACTCCATGGGCAGCAAGAGCTTTCTGTTCTGGCACCTTTGGTCTGGGAGGAATCTTTGTCCGCATGCAATTTTGGGAGTCCAAGTGGCAGTTTAAGCGCAGGGCTGAAAAAAGCAAGTGACGGCCATTTTCACCAGGAAAGAAAGCCAGGAAGCTTTGGCTTTCTGGTGCAGTTGGTGAGCTAGCCTAGGTAGTCCATGGGCAGCAAGAACTTTATGTCCTGGGACCTTTAGTCTGGGAGGAATCTTCATCCGTTTGTAATTTTTGAAGTCGCCCTCCCAGTTGCAGTGCAAGGCTGAGAAAATCAAACAACAGCCCTTATCCCCTGGAAAGAAAGCCTGGAAGCTTTGGCTTTTGGTGCAGTTGGTGGACCAACCTGGGCACTTCATGGTCAGCAAGAGCTTTCTGGTGCGGTACTTTTTCTCTTAGAGGAATCTTTGTCGGTATGCAATTTGGGGAGTTGGGATGGCAGTTTCAGTGCAGATCTGAAAAAGCAAACAACAGCCTTGGTGGACCAGCCTGAGCACTCCAGGAGCAGCAAGAGCTTTCTGGTGTGGCACCTTTGGTCTGGGAGGAATCTTCATCCGTATGCCAAGTTTCTTCTGTTCATCTTTTACTTCTGTAGTCAGTGCCTTGAGGCTCTCAACCATTGTCTCTATCGTGGAGATATGCGCTCATAACAGGGTATGGACCATGCTGTCGTACATCCTGTGTTTATTTGTTACAGAGTCCTCTGTGTCTGTTGCCTCCAAAGTGCAATGATGCCAAGAAATTGGTGTATACGGATGGCCCTTGCTGTGAAAGGCTCCACCACACCTGTGACATACACCTGACGTTGTCAGAGTTGTGGCTGGGTTGCCAATCCTTGTCAAAAAGTATCTCTAACAGTGCCATTTCTCTCAGGTGTTGGATACCTTCCTCCATGGTCTTCCAGGCTGTCTCATAGTGGTACTTCTGCAGGAAGTCTCTGTAAACAAACTTCTCTCTCACAACTGTTAGGAGTCACTCCCAGAGAGAAAGGGGCTTTGACTCCCTCACGAATGCTTGCTTGATACCCACATCCTGGACCTGGGATCCCAAATACCTTGCCTTGTTGCCGTCAAGTGGCAAACCTTCACTCATAAGGTTCCACACTCGAATCAGCCAGGACAAAATGGGCTCGTCTTGCTGTCGAGTAACGTTGTTCCGCATATTGCGGAGCTGGTCATATGACAGGGCTTTGGTAATGATCTCAGGCTCTGGGTCCTCCACTGGTTGTGAAGGTCCTGGTTCGCTACCCTCATTAACTGGGCATTCTGACTTGGTGTCACAGTTTGAGACCCTCAAAAATACAATTTCCAAGTTCAAGCCCCCCTCCCAAAATTTGCTTCAGTGTGAGAGAGTTTTCAGACAAAACACAGCTACTCAGCATTGGGGGAAGCGGAAAATACTTACAAAGTTTATTTACATACATATATATATAGGTAACAACTATCTTTTTTATGATGAAATAATATATTTATATTAGATTAAATTTCTCTTTTTCTTCAACAAGAGTCCAGGAAGAAAAGAGAAAAGTCCTTTTGTCACTTTTCAGGTCACAGTTTCTTCAAATTAGTTTCTGTGGTATTAGTTAGTGTCTTTCATTTTTAAGGCAGTAGATTTGAGTATTGCAGTTAGAATTTTTCTGTTCTTACTTTCTGAAAATCCCAATCCCTTGAGCCCGAGCCTTTGGGGGACTTCCTTAGAGACTTCCACTCCTCCTCTCCAGTGCTGCTGCATTTTGGAACTCCCTGCAAATGGAAGTCCACCCCTATTTCCAAAAAAGGGTCTCTGAAAGGGGTTTTGGGGAGATTTAATTCAGTCTTACCCCCAAAACAGTCTTCATTGAGTTTTCTCTGTCCTGTTGCCAGCTCTCCCTCCTTGCAGGACATCTCTCTGCATCTCTGAGCCTGGCTCCACGCCATCTCGCTACTGCTGGCTATCGTTTTGGCTTTCAGCCACCACTCTCTCTGTTCAGCTCTGCACGCACCTGTCTTCTTTCCTCCTCACAGAAGAGGGAAAAGAAGGTGCGATCCAGGGGTCTCTCCAATTCTTTCAGAATCCCCCTTGATCACCAGCCTCAGGGGGGGCTTCACTCAGCTACTGCGCTCCTCCAGGCCCCCCAGCCAGAGACTGGAGGAGAGGGCCTGCTGGACCTCCCTCCTTGTGGCTTCACAACATGGCTACAACTTTTACAACTACCTCAACTTCCTTCTCTTCTGGCCTGTGCCATATGTTGATTTTTACAGTAGCGAAATGTAGCTTCTGATTGGCCCTGCCACACCAGGAACACCACCACCCCGGGGTTAACCACTTTTTTAACTCCAGGGGAAAACACTTTTTGTCTCAGGACACTTGGCTTTATACTTCTTCCTCTGCACTGGGGCCACTTCGGCTAGCTGTGACTTCCCTTCTGGCATGACTGGGGACTGAGCACTCGTGATGTCTGTTGGTTTCTCTGCTTCACTATCTTTCCCTTCTGACTGTAGATGATGTTGCACAGTCCACAGTTGTAGTGGTTTGAATCTTGTTTTCCCCCAGAGGCTAAGAAAAGTGGTAGACCCCCAAGGGGTGGAAACCCCTGGAAGTTTTGAAGTCCTGTCCAATGGGCACTCCTGCAGAAATGTAAACATATCACAAGCTAACCGGAAGAGAAGAGTTGTAGTTTGGTAGTAGGTGAGGTGGCCATGTTGTAGGAGCCACGAGGAAAGGGGCCCGGAGCCCCTCAGGGCCTCTGGGGCCTCCCAGCCCCAGGCTGGGGGAGCTGAAGGGACCTGGAACAGCATAAAACTGGGCTAGGTGCCTGTAGTTATGCTGGGAGATGTTTTCTCCAAACTGGGCAGTGTGGGAAGCATGTCTGAAGGCACAGGGGATGTGCCAGGGCAGTGGGCCCGAGAGAGCATGCGCAGGTCACATATAACTCTATTGGCTGAAGAAGTCACATGGTAAACAGGAATATAAGGAGCGGGAATTTTGAAATAAATGCTCTTTGTCCACACCACCGCACGAGGAGCGTCATTATTCCTTGTTATACAAGGACCGCCTCTACTACAGGGCAGCGGCCAGAGAAAGCAACAGCCGGCACTGACCAGAGAAACGGTGGCAGAGAACCAGAAGAGATAAGACAGAGCAACAGAGACATGCAGCACCAGAGAAAGACTCCTGGAAGGAGA
The DNA here is from genome assembly GCF_003945725.1 of Corapipo altera. Classification (NCBI taxonomy): domain Eukaryota; kingdom Metazoa; phylum Chordata; class Aves; order Passeriformes; family Pipridae; genus Corapipo; species Corapipo altera. The sequence goes on along the minus strand of NW_020884981.1, from coordinate 1,517,978 downwards.
GCCGAGGAAAAGAGAGCCTGCAGCAGAGTTACAGAGTTCTGGGGGTAAGAACTGATACCAGACCCCCCAAACTCCTTTGGTCCCTCTGAGAAAAGGAGGGACATGGACTCCTATTTTGGAGAGCAGTTTTGGACATGCAACACCAGAGAGAGAGAGAGAGAGAGAGAGAGTAGCTGAGAAGCTCAGAGCGTCCTGGGAAGCTGGACCAGGACGGAGAGGAATGTGGAGGAGGGCTTTGCCCCCCCTCCCTCCCCCCCCCGCTGCCTTGAGGCAGAGCATGGAGCTCTGCAAAGGGGAATTTGAATCCCCTGAGGAAGGGACTTCACAAAGATGCCCCTGCATTTCGTGATATACCTGTGGTGACGCGAGTCTGGTCCCTGCTGGCAGCCCACAGGTGAGGCCTTCGCTTGGACCGAAGGAGAGCCGAGGGGCTTGGAGACCCCCTTGTGTTGAACAGAGATCCAGCTACAACAATCCAGTTACTGCTGCATGCATGAGATGAGGAGACCTGCTGCCTTAGAGGAGACTCCTGCTTGGGACTGGAAGGGATCTGTCCTTCTTTCCCTCCTGGACTTTTATTTGGAGGGGAGAAGAGATCTGGTCCATTGTAAATACTATATGTCATGGTAGAGATAGTTGTGATCATGTGTATAATGTGTTATAGTATTTATTTGTACAGTCATTGTAATATATTCCCTTTCCCCCATTCTGAGTCTGGTGTGTTTTGTCTGGAAAAACCTGTCTCACATTGGGTTGAGATGTGGGAGGGGGAATGGAGCTAGGGAATTAGATTTTGGGGTATCTCAAACCATGACAATAGTGTGGTGCGGTAAGCATGGGCTAAGGACAAGCACATTGCTATGAGCTGTTCTTCTCTGGAATTTTATGGACCAATGTTCTTTCAGGCACTCAACAACCTTACAGGGGATCTGTGTTTGGTCAGGGGAGAGCTTCCAAACAACTGAGGGAGAGTATTCCTTCAGATCTTGTTTAATGGCCTTCTTCCATCCCTTCAGGTCTTGGGCTCCATTCCATTGGGATGGGTACTCAGGGCAGCATAGGTTGATCGTTGGGCACCATCATCAGCCTGGCTCAGGTCACTGTCACACTGTCATTGTTCCTTGCAGAATTCACTCTTCATTGTCCTGTGACTTTACATCCTGCAACATAAAACTCAAAACACAGATCATCTTTCCCCCAAGGTTAAATCTCCTTGAGGCACACACTGGGTCTCCCCATCTTCCCTTATTACCCATCAGGTACACCCTGGTCCCTGAGCAAAGACAATCCCATGGATGAGTTTGCCTTTTCTCATGGGAGGAGAAATCCACACTGACTTCCCCAGCCACTTCCCCATGTGTAGTACCAAGACTTTATCCCCTCCCACAGCTTGGAGAGGTTTTGTTTGGGCAGGACCAGGGCAGTTGGCAGATCCCCTAGTGCTGACCAGTCAAGTGGCCTCAGACCTCTTTACTAAAAGCATTTAGAAGTCGGGTCACCCAACTTTCTCTCTGACGAGGGTTTGCAGGGGCTGCTTGGGAAAGGAAACCCCCGGGGCCCCAGTTTGGGTGGGGCTGCACTCTGGGGGTGTCAGCCTTTGTCTCTTGGCTTCCAGGGGCCACTAGGAGTCAGTGAGCTGGGCTGGGGACGAGGGGCAGGACTGACTGGGATTGGCTCTGGTGCCTGGCACAGAAAATGGAAGTGTCCCCATGGGGGCAGCTCTAAAGGGCCCAAGAAGGAACTGCTGCCCCAGCGCAGGCTGTGGCAGTGGTGAGTGTGCAGGAGGGAGAAGGCTGGGCCAGACGAGGGCTGGGGAAGAACGACCAAGCCGTGGGGGGGTTCTCCCCCTGCCTGCAGGGCCCAGCGCCTGATGGGAGGGCCTTGGGCAGGGCCTGGTGCAACTGCAGGAGCCTCAGAGGCAAGTGAAGGGGCATAATTTTGGCAGGTGGATTGACAGACCCAATTCTCTGAAAGATAAGTTGAAGGCTCTGAGCCAGAGAGGGGATGAGAGCCGGGTACAGGCTTGGGAATTGCTGGGAGGGCTTTTGAAATGAGCGTACGGGAAACGGATGTCTAAGAACAAGCCCCTTAGGGGAGGGAAGCAGAGTCTTAGTTTTGACCCCAGCACTAGGGTTTGCAGGGCAGAGCAGAGGATAAGCCCCATGTAGGATTCTTGTTCATCCGCCCCTCCCTCGCTGGTTGCTGGAGAGACATTGGAGGTAAAAATGCAAAGATTACAGGTTGAGATAAAAACAGTTTACTTGAAATAGCAATGAGATAAGAAAATGAACAGTAACAGCAACAGTATTAATCCCTAGAGTGTACAAAATAAAGAATGATTTACATCCAAATGCTCACCCCACCCTGACTGTTCTGTCTGCCGTGTATGCTCCCAACTAGACGTTATGCCCTTCTTCTCAGAAACCAAACAGTCCCTTCCCCCTGTCTCTGGCAATCGAGATATAGTGTAGAACAGCTTCTTGGTCATGGTCATGCCCACTTAACCACGCCCCCTTTTGGCTACTGCCAGAAATAACCGTGTCCTTGGCCAAAACCAGGACATTATCCCATCACCCAGATCCTACATGCTCCGACTATATACATATATATATTTTTTATATATATACACAAGCACTGGTATAATTTCCACAGTCAATGTCTGTCCTCCAAGATGTCTGTTGAGTTCATTTAGTCCATGACTGTGGGTTCTATCTCTCCTAGATGTCTTCCATAGCAGGAGGGCTGGTGTGCTGTTGGGTAGTTCCAAGCTGCATCAGGAGATCACGAATGGTATATCTGGAGCAGTCCATGGCAGTTCTGGCACACAGCGTCAGCGTCATTCAGCATTCAAAATCATAAAATTCGACATTACAGAATGTCCTCACCCAAAAATCAAATCCCCTTGAGGCACACATTGCATTTCCCTGTCCTTCTGCATCACCCACCAAGTGCACCTGGGTCCTTGAGCAAAAACAATCCCACAGATGGGTTTGCCTTTCCTTTAGGCAGGACTAATCCAAACTGTCCTTGTATGCACCATGGGACTTTATCCCCTTCTACAGTACGTGAAAGTTTTGATGGGGCAGGACTAGCTCAGTTGGTAGAGCCTCGGGTATTAACTAACCAGGTGGCCTTTGCTAAATGTAGATCCCAATGTTTGAAAGTCCCACCACCCATTGCTTTTAATGTGGTTTTTGACAGGCCATTGTACTGTTCAATTTTTCAGAGACTTACTTAACAGGTTTTTCAATGTTTCAACCAGTCTCTTTTCAGCATTCAACCCCTCCTCCACCTTTTGCAGAACTGAGTTCTCCACCTGAAGTCTTCCTTGCAAAGTTTTAGCTAACTCACACAATGAGGGGTTCACCTCCTCATCTTGTTGCTTAGCCATGTGTCTCTCTTTTTGTGCAGCTATTAATGACACACCTAGCAAGGCACAGACAGAATTTTTCCCTTTACCAAGTTTCTTTTTCTTTTCTTTTGCCAAATCCCTTATTTTCTCTGCAATCAACGTGAGATTTTGCCAGTTTTCCTGAGCCCGTTTTTCTCTGTTTAGGGCTGGCAAGCTTTATGCATCAGTGGAGAGCAAAGAAGATTAAGAAGTGCCTAGGTTTCCGTAACCTCTTGCCACAGAATTTGACTTTGACTGAAATCAGTTACTCCTTGTTCTGCTATGAGCAGTTATTTCCATATAAAATACCTCCTCGCCCCTTGAGGTATCCTGCTCAACTACACCAAAGAGATGTAAAGCCCCAGACTCACTCGGCGAGTTTCCTTAAGGGGTTTTCAGGGTTTTTTTTTAATACCCTGAGACTGCAAGGGAAAAATGTGACTTTTTGAGGAGGTTAAACAACAAACTTTTACTGGCAAACTTCAGAAAATAAGGGAACTTGGCAAATTTTAAAGGCCACATTCCATTAAAATAAAGCATTTCACGAAGCATTAACATAGCAAACTCTAACCCATCTAACTTTAAATTACCCAGATTTCAAGAAGAGGAAATTAGGAGAAGGAAAGGAGATAAAAAGAGAGAAAAAGAGGGAGAGAAAATAAAGATATAGCTATCGCCCCTGGATCCATGGTGGTCTCAGGTGCCATAAAATCCAAGGACAATAGGGATGCAACCATGTGTGTTACTGTGCAATGATTTTTATCTGCTCTGACCTCCTGTGGCCACTCCCCCCAGGTGGTTCTTCCAGTCTGATAGCCACTGGAGCTCTGGGGATGGGGTGTGGGACATTGCTTCCAGTGTGCCAGTGACTGACAGCCAAGACACTCTCTGAATCACCCAATGTGTGGATCCAAAATCGCTTTCCTTGCCAAAGAGAGGAACTATGACCCCATCTGAAGAGAAATGTAGTCCCCAACTCCAAAACAGAAAACATCGGGGGATCACTCCCATAGAAAAGATGATAGAACACGTGTTGCTGGAGTTTACCTCCCCTAACATCTGTAACACACCAAGACTGGAGATAACTCCTACTTTGGTCACAATAAATGTGCTGCTAAAAATTTCAGAAGGCCTCCTCTGAAATTTGGAAGACCTCCAAAATTGAATACATCCAAAGGTTGCTCCCAGACAAAAGTTGTCAGAGCAGAAAGCTGTTGCTGTCCCTTACATCCCTTGGGCACCCTGTCATTGGAGGACCAACACTAGGATCATGTGCTTTCATTCCTAAGGAAGAGCACCATCATCCTCTTTCAGAAGCCCACCTCTGAAATTTGGATACCAACTTGATAATTGTAAACATTGGGGTATTGCTCTCATAGAAAATGTGCCAGTGTAGGGAACCGAGATTATATGACCCTGGAAGAAACTTAAGGGGAATTTGGCAAGCTAAAAGCAGAAGTGGTGAGATGTATCCTTGTGTGTGGGAAATTGCTTGGGAGTATTTTTCTCATGGACAGTGAACGCTTAACTAAAAAGTAGATATAGAGAAAAGTTGCTAACAGGAATTTACTGCTGAGGTAATGGGGTATATAAACCGTGAAAGAACTGTAATAAATGATTCCATTATTCCATCCTCCGTAAGGTCCGTGCCCGAGTATGTCACATGTCAGGACATAAAGCTGCTTCTGGCCTTTATCTCTTCTGGTCAGCCTGTCATCTTCACATAAAACACTGGGGTTAGGTGAAAAAAAAAATGTAAAAAGCATGTAAAACCACTATCATCTTGCTGGATTTGGTCTTGGCAGCTTCAGAGATGAACCTGTCTTTGAGCCATCTGGCATTGGCTCTGTCGGACATGGGGGAAGCTTCTCAGGGAAGCCACTCTTGTAGCCCCCTGCTACCAAAACCTGGCCACACAAACCCAATACAGATGCAGATGACAAAGGGACGGAGAAATAAAAAATGGCAATAGGCTGCAGGACAGAGATGGAAGAAGATGGTAAAGGCACAGGGAATAGGACAGTGAAAGAGAAAAAAGGAACAGGGAGCAGGACACTAATAGAGAAAGAAGCAATAAAGACAGGGAGCAGGACAGAGGGATGTGCAGCAATACACTGGGATAAGAGACAGGGACGGGAAATAGGACAGAGATTGAGAAAAAATTAGTGTTGGTCAGAGGTCAAATGGAGTGTTACAAAATAGAAATGGGAAGCAGGACAGAAGGAAAGAGAGGCAAGGATAATAATGGACATAGAGAAAGAATGAAACAGGGAGCAGCAGGGAGAGGTAGAAAGAAAAGGCACAGGAAGAACAGTGACAAAAAAGGGACAGAGAACAGGACAAAGGACTAGGCAACAAAATAGGAGAGGGAAAATAACAAAGAACAGAAAGGAAAAGAGGGCAATGGAGCAGGACAGAGATGAAGAAAGAAGGGCAGAAGGGCAGAGAAAAATAAGGGACAGATCAAGACAGAAATGGAGAAAGGCGGAACTGTGATGGGCAGAAGGACAGAGATGAAGAAGCAAAAAGTAGTGTTGGGTTTCAGGACAGATGGACAAACCAAAAATAGATAGGGAGCAGGACTGAGAGAAAAAGAGAGGGACAAGGAGCACAACAGAGATGAAGGGAAAATACTGATGGGGAACAGGACAGTGGAATAGAGCAAGAAAGACAGGGACAGGCAGAAGGACAGAGGGGTAGAAAAAGGAACAGGGAAATGGGATGTACCTACAGAAAAATAGATAAAACAAGGTTCAGGACAAGACACTAGAAAAAAGGAATGCTGATTCAAGACAAAGGACAGAGCAATGAAAGTCAGTGGGCAGAGGTGTATAGCAAGAAATGATAGGACAAGTTGTTGGACAGAGATAGACAAAAAAATATGGACAGGAAGGTGAACAGAGTGACAGTATCAGGACAGAGAGCTGGAGAAAGAAAAAACAGTAACAGGCAACAGGATGGGGGAGAGAGAAGAAAAAAAGAAGGGCAGAGAGATAAATGAAAAAATTGAGGGACAGAATGCCAGAAAAAGGGATACAGAGAAAGACAGTGATGAGCAGGACACTGGGATAGAGAGAGAAATAGAGAAACAGGGAGAACAACAGAGAATTAAAGAAAGGACAGGGAACAGCATAGAGGCATAAAGACAGAAATAGAGGGACAAGTGGAACAGAGGGATAGAGAGAAAAAAGGAGGGGGAGGAAACAAATCAGAGGGATGCAGAAATAAAAAAGCAGCGATGGGGAGCAAGGCAGAGAGATGGAGCAAGCAAAACTCAAGATGGAGGGAAGGACAGAGAGAGCAACAGTGACCGGGACTGAGGTATAGAGAAAGAGAGGGAATAGAGTGGGTTGCAAAACAGAGAGAACAGCAGTGGTACAAGGAAGCTGAAAAAATTACAGGGAGGAAAAAAGAGGATTGGGAAGCCTGACGGAGAGACAGGAAGCCAGACAGAGGGGTGCATAGGCAAAGAGAGAGATGGAAGGACAAAGAACAGCACAATAGTATCTGTATCTTCCGGTATCTAAAGGGAAGCATGAGAGGGACTCTTCATCAGCAACTGTAGTGATAGGACAAGGAGTAATGGGTACAAATTGAAAGAGAGGAAATTTAGGTTAGATATTAGGAAGAAATTAGGAAGAAATTCTTCACTGTGAGTGTGGTGAGACACTGGAACAGGTTGGTCAGAGAAGCTGTGGTTGGCCCATCCCTGGCAGTGTTCAGGGTCAGGCTGGATAAAGCCTTAAGCAACCTGGTCTAGTGGAAGGTGTCCCTGACCGTGGCAGAGGGGGTTGGGACTAGATGATCTTTAAGGTCCATTCCAAATCCTTAACATTCTCTGATTCTATGAATAGAAGAGGCGGAGACAGACAGGGAGGAGGGCAGGGATCTAGAGACCTAGGGGATGCAGAGGGGGGGAGTGGGATGTAGAAGATGAGGACATGGCCCAAGGACTGCTGCTTTTAGTGCCACCAGAAAATTTTACTATTCAGATGCTTCTCTCTCCCTCTTTCTCTCCTGTAGGTCCAATCGCTTGACTGTCATCCACCTATGAGAACACCTTGGAGCCTTACAGCTCTTGAAATGCAGAAGCTTTATAGATACATAGTGTGGCCCACACACAATTATACAATGTATCTTTTGTACCTTATACAAAAGCGTTCACAATTGTACACTTTTGTATACCCATTATAGAACCTGTTTATATGTTGGTGATCTGGTCTGCCGAAGATGGGAATGGGGAGCCAAACAGAAACAGAGAGAGAAAAAGAGGGATAAGGAGCAGGAAAGAGAGGGATAGAGAGACTGAGATGGAGAAAGACACATATGGAAGAGTAGCAGGATAGAGGGATGTAGAAGGAGAGGAGCAAGGAACTGGGCCAAGCCTGGGGGCTACTCTGGAGCCCCCAATTCCAGGAACTCCACACTATGTCCTGGGGATCACCATCCTCTTACCCACTATGCCAGGGAATTGGCACCCTGCCCTGGTTGCCACCCTGCTCCAGTGGAAGGTGCTTCCCTGCAGGGGCCAAGTGCCCAGGCAGCAAGAGAGCAGAAGGGAGGAGAGGCAAGAGGAAGGCTCAAGGCAGGCACAGCAGCAGTGCCCAGGAGATGAGGCTGGGCCTGGCCTTGAGGGACTATGGTGGCCAACACATGTGACAAGTCCCCGCCTTGGAGCCCTGAGTAGCAGCATAGAGCTGGAAACAGAAGATGTTTCATCCAGAGCTTTAGCTCTGCCAGCTCAGGGAGGCCAAGTCCTGCAGAGATCTCAGGCTTCATCAGGTCAGCCCCTCGCTGACCAAGGTCAGAGTCTGTCCCAGCCACCATGCCAGGCAGGCATAGCTCTGCACTGGTAATACCCACAGACGGACACAGGGTGGTGATGTGAGCCATGGAGCACCACAGTGCCTGCTGCAGGCAGGCAGAAAGCAGGCAGTGTCCTGGGGAACAGCACCGGGAAAACCCACCCCAGGGAGTTACCATCTGCAAAGTTCACAGCTGGTCAGCAGCTCTCCAGCAGCCTGGACCCACCAGCCCAGCTGGAACAAGGTATCCAGCCCATCCCACCCATCCCCGGAGCCCAGATGCTGACCCTAGGGTGCAGGGAACCCAAGGGGACAGTCAGAAGGTGATCAGAAGGTGACACTGCATCTTCTCACCAGCATATCCCTCTCCTGTGGTCTAAAAGAGAGTGGGGAAACATACTGGGTTCTGGATCACCAGTGATGACTCCATTATGGGGTTCTCTGTATGGGACCTCAATGTGCTTCTGCATCCACTCTGCACAGTGCACAGCCCTGACCTCAGCCAGGTGCTGCATGGAGCCCTCTTGCTGCTGAGCCCCTGCCAGTTGAGGCAGGGCTGGTATGGGCTCTGTCTGTGAGAGCTGGTCAGCTACACTTCCACTACCTCTGGTGGCACAGGCACTCAGCCTACTGCTCCGTCTGCTGACTGAGTACAGTCCTCCATCCTACCTGTCTGGGGCCAGGGGGCTCCTGCCATACCTCATGCTACACAGGCCCTGCACCCCCTTCCCCAGTGACACCATTACTCTGACCACTGTGTTGTGCTGCGTGCTGCTTCAGCGTCCAAAGTGGCAGAGAGGGAAGGAGAATAACCATGAGGATGCCCCTCAGGAGAGGGGCTGGGGGCATCCCTGCCATGACTCTGTGGCTGCTGGGGGTCAGAAATACGTGTTTGCATGTGTCGCCGAGGAGCTGGTGCCTCCCTGGGTTCCCTTAGAGATACCCAGCCTGTTCACAGTGGCCTTAGCCCCCCTGGCTGCTGTGGGACTCCAGCTGCCCCTCAGGTCCCCAGGAACCTCTGGAGCATTCCCGAGTGCCAGGGACAGGGAAGCGGTGGCTGGTACTGAGGGATGTGCGTGCGGATGTGCAGGTGTGTCGGGAGGAGTGTGTGCGCGCCAGGCTGTGCTCGGTGTCGGTGCTGCAGAGGTTGTGCGTGCCGGTGGATGCTCTGAGTGTGAGCTCGGGGGCACTGGCGTGTTCTGGGCGCGATCTGAGTGCGGGAGGCGGGTGTTGCGGGGTGCAGGTGTTGGAGCGCGTGTGCGTGTGAGTGTGAAAGCGAGTGCGGAAGCGGGGGCGCGGGGCCAGGGCGGAGCCGCCGCTGGCCCCAGGCTCTGCCCGAGCGGCACTGGCACCGGGCACCGGCAGCGGCACTGGCAACAGGGGCTGAGGTGGGACCGGCAGCAGCAGGGAGAGCTGCCCTCGGCCCAGGTGGGGTCCCGCCGGCGCGGGGGGAGCGGGGTCTGTCCGGGAGCGGAGCGGGGCGCTGGGGACCCCGCACAAGGCTGAGCTGGGGACCCCGCACAAGGTTATCTCTAGCGGGGCGGGACGGGACGGGACGGGCGGCGCGGGGAGCGGCTCCGGGGCCAGGGCAGCCCCCCGGGGCACAAACATCCGTGCCCGCCGCGGGACAAAACAGTGCTCGGGCCGCCCGCCACTGCCCGGGTTGGGCACAGCGTGGGAGGTGGTCTGCCTGGAAGGTGCTGGCGGGCAGTTTGGGCTCCCGGAGCAGCTCGGAGGCTCTGCCCTGTGGCCCTGAAGAGTGAATGAGGCAGCTGTGCTGCACGAAGGGGGAGTGGAGGCACCCTCAGCCAGGACAGCAGCAGAGCCAGCCCGGGGAGTTCCCACTGCAGCAGAGTGCAGGCTGCCTGCTCCCCGTCCTTTTCGTTGCTCCTATCTGTCCGTATCAACAGTCTCTGCTGTCCCTCCCGACACTGCTATCTGTCCCCTTACACTGCCTCCTCCTGCCTTTCTTGACCTTCCCTGGCCGCAGGAGTTGGCTGTGCTGGCTCACAGCTTCCCTGGCATGACATGCTGCCTGCCTTCATCTGTGTTGGACTTTTTGTTAACCCCACCAGCTGGTATTGGGAACCATTCTCCCAAACAATTCCCTACCAAATCCTCATTAGAAAAATCAGGTCTCTTGAGTCCCAACTTTGCCACTGATTGGGTTCTCATCCCTGGGAATATTACTTTCTCCATCATATCGCCTTTGCCCCCGCTAGCCCTGAGCAGCAGATGTGGGAGAGCAACCTGGCTGCCCATGCTCTGCATCATCCTTCCTCTCAGAGCGGTTGTCCCTCTCGCTGCTCCTCAAGGCTATTCATTACCAAGTGAAACTCTGGAGCATTGACATATGAGAAGGTTGCAAAATGCTTCTTAGGGACAACAGAGTGGCAGTTTCCCAAGAAGATCCTAAATAGGGACCTGGTGACATCCCACTCTGCCAGAAATGCTCTGTATGACTCTCTTAGCATCTCAGTGCCCCAGCACCAGTGTCACAGTTCATGTATGTCATTTCAGAGACCTTGCTCTCGCTCCGTGTCTGTTCTATCACTGTCCTGTCTGCAGGCAGGACTGTGCACAGGGGGATGAATCAGAGCTAACCCAGCAGAGATTTGTTTCTCTGATGCATCAATGAGTTCCCTCTCAAGTCCTATCCGTAAAAGGGGACTGAAGCACTATTTTGCCTTCACGACCCTTACCCATGAGCCACGAGCAACCAGGGAGAACCTCAATGCTGTGGCAATGGTACAACTACCATCCTACCACCACATCCCAGCTGGCACTTTGCTCCTGGCCACTGATTGTCCCCCAAAAGAATTCACAAATCTTCCTGAACTCCCATTCCTACAGGCTCAAGAAATAAGCTTAGAGCGGAGGGGTGAATGACAACAGAAATGGCTCCCTGACAGACATAAACAGTTTCTCCAAGTAAAGGATGAACTGCTCACTTAAACATCAAGGGGTATCAAATTTGGACTGCAACCAGGCTATGTGATGTGCTATTACTTCAAAGTGATGGCACTGCAGGTTGCGCCAGGGAGGGGTGTCTTCCTTGCAGTTGTTGCCTTCCTTAATTTGCAAGTGAGGGTGCTGGTATTTCCCTGTCATTTTGTTCTCTTTAGAGCAGTCTTTGAGAAGGGCTGACTAGCAGTTCATCTACCTTGCAAGAGACAGAGCAAAGAAAGAGGGTGAGCTTGGGAATGAGAAGGATGGAGGGGAATGCAGAGTGAAGCAGCCAGAGACTCTACCAGGCAACACAGACACTGTCTGGGTAGATAATAAGACAATGCTTGTTTCTAGCTGTCAGCTCTTCTTCAGCTTTGCTAATACCTTTCACAGCCTCATGGAAAAAGGATCTCAGTGCCACAGCCTTGCATGGCACATCATCCCAAGCACAGCCTAAGCCAGTGCAATCAACTAGATGTAAGAATGAAACACCAGTGGCACTCTGAATTGCTCTTCCCTGCACACAGGGAAGCTCCCTGGTCCCAGAGGAGTTAAGCAGCATAGGAGACCAAGGTCCTGAACCAGTGTCTTGCACCAGACCCTCTGGCAGGCTCCCATACATCTATCTTTCCTGGTCCTTCCAGGCCCTGTGTAAGCTCTCCTGCTTCCCACACATCCATACTGTGAGGGGTACTCTTCTCTTAGGTGAGTACCTGACACTGCCATTGGAATTTGTTTTGTCCATACACTGAGGAAGATCTAGAAAAATAAGTAGTATGCACTTCAGTACTGCCCATCCCAGCTTTCCAGAGGAAAGCTCATCCCTCTGCCACATAGGCAGCATTCATGGAGCTCTAGATTACTATAAAACAGTAGAGTCTAAGCCAGACATAAAATTTGTGTGCTGCATCTGCCACAAGGCAAATTCGCATTCAGCATAACTTGAGGTCATCCCTGTGAAACCCCCTCTGTTTCAGGATGGGTCGGGGCAATCAGAGCAATCCAATGGTCACAAATGAGGGGCAGTGACCTTTTGGGTTCCAGGGAGTAGAACCAGCCCCCAGACAGCAGTAAAAAGCCTCTGAGGCTTTATGATGTTTTGGCTTGTGCATTCATGGACATCATCCTGTGGGAATGGCCTCCTTACAGTGTTCCTCCTTCAGGCACTGGCACTGCTGGTGCTCCCTGAGGAGCGTTCGCTAATTCCCAAGCCTGAAAGAGCGCACAAGCTACAGGCTTGGTTCTTGCACAGTCTCTGCAATCTCCACACTCATGGTGGCCTTGGGCCATACTCTGCTAACCACAGCACATCCCTACAAACACTGCACAGGGGGGGAGAACCCAGGCCATGTTTTATTCAAGAGAAGCTGTGTATGGAATATTTGCTCAGCTTCAAAATTCAGAAATATGCAGACAGATTTCTATACCTGTGACAGAAAATCTAGGTCTTCCAGACACAACTTTGCCTTCTGCTTGCAGCCCAAATGCTTATTTTGGGGGCAGGGGAATGATATGAAAAGCCCAAGCACTTGGGAGAGCTGCCCTGTGAAACACAGAAAGGAAATATGTATCTGGGTCACTCAAACCAAAGAAGGAGGAGTCCCATTAGAGCTGTCTTCAGAAAGTCTCCACCTGGGCACAACATAGGAGCTGCGAAGTAGCTGTCACTGCCAAAAGCATTTCCAGCTCCATGCCTAGTATGTGAAGTTTATTCTAAGAGCAGGTACCAAAAGAGCTGAGAGCAGGAGAGGGATACAAATCTGCATGTCAGTAGTGGGGGAGCAACATCTTGGCTTGTCCAGACCACAGGTTTGGAGCTGAAGCCCCACTGGTGGAAAGAACATCACACCCCTCCTGCCGTCAGCTGGACCAGCTGGGAGGCAGAGATCCTGGCTCCATTCTCCCACAGAGGAGAAAGCTGGGGACAGATGCCATCCTCTTCTCTCCCCTAAACCTCACCGCCAGCATCATCAGTCCAAGGCAGCATCTGAACATGGGCTGTGGTTTCATTTCAAGGACAGAATGGGGAAGCAGGACACCTCTTGCCCCCAACCAAGACTACCTGTCCTTCAGGCAGCAGTGTCCAGAGGAATCTGCAACAAAGGATGTGGGTCACAAAGCTGGGAACAGGGCTCTGTGTCTCCAGTGATCCAGTGGGCCCACTAGCCAAACTTACAGGCTAGGCAATATTTCTCCAGTCTCTCACATCTTTCCCTGTCTTATGCCAGGCTCCTGCGTCTCACAACAACACAGAATGACAGAGCACGAGGACTTCATGAACTTGGCTGGGTACTGGAACTCCTCTGACAATTACCAGTTCAGCCCTGCCAGGGTTATTGTCCCTGTGGTCTTCTCCCTCATCTTCCTCCTGGGCACAGTGGGCAATAGCCTGGTGTTGGCTGTGCTGCTGCGCAATGGGCAGAGGGGCCACAATACTACCAACCTCTTCATCCTCAACCTCAGCCTGGCCGACTTCTTCTTCATCGTCTTCTGCGTGCCCTTCCAGGCCACCATCTACTCCCTTGAGGGATGGATCTTTGGCTCCTTCATCTGCAAGGCTGTCCATTTCTTCATCTACCTCACCATGTATGCTAGCAGCTTTACTCTGGCTGCTGTCTCTGTGGACAGGTAATAATCTACAGGTGCCTTTGGGTTGGGGAAGGAAAGCAGTCTGAGTGGGCAGAGGGCATGGGAAGAGCATAGCCCACCACCACTAGGCAGACAATTCAAGCCCCAGTGGTATCAATGCATGCCAAAGGTAGTTTGGGGACCAGTTGTGTCTCCTTTGCCCTAATGACTTGCAAGAAGCATTTCCATCTCTCTCAAGTGCAGATCTTTCTGCAGGAAAGATCTCCCCACGGTTAGAGCACTTGAGACCCAAGCTCGGCTCCCCACTGTGCCCCAGACTCTCACAGAGAGTCACTAGCTCTGCATTAGAGATGCTACTTACAGGGTAACAGCTGTCCCTGAGCCACCATTTCAGAAAAGCATCCTGTGCAGTAGCAAGGTCAACAGGGCACCACAACAGGAGCCACATAAATAGGCAGGAGAGACCCCAGTCCTGCAGTAAACACCTCTCATTTCTCAGGGACTGCCAACCCAGCAAAAAACTCATCACCAAGCAATTCCTGCCCCCGCCCTGCCCCCAGCCCTTCTGCATTCTGCCCAGAAAGACACCCGCACCACAAGCCCAGTCCCTTCTTGGAGGTCACCTAGGACATGCTGGTCCCTGACTGGTGTCACCTGCATTGTTCCTAAGGGCTCTGTAAGGCAACTGTGCCAGCTACCCTTCTGACTAGGCCCACGCTTCTGGGCCAGGTTGAAGAAGAGGTCCCCACTGGGATAAGCTCCAGCCCTGACCACTAGGGAACACATCCCAGCCCACCTTGCTCCCTGAGCTTGCTTCCAAGGTACCAAGAAGAGACAGGGCCAGACAGCCCTCTGCAATGAGAGGTCCACAGCCCTGCAGGCAGAAGGAAACTTCAGCCCATCACCCAGTGAAGTTACCCCGGGCCTTAAATCTTCAGTTCAGACCTCCTTCTGCTGGATAGATTCTGCTGAGCAGTGGATATCTGCCTCGTCTCCACAGAAACATCTCTGTGCTCAAGCTCAGGGACATAACCCACCCTACCATACCTGGAGCAGGGAGCCAGCTGTGGCCAGAAAGAGAGGCATCCTTGCTAGAAAGAGAAAAGCTGCTTTACCCAGGACTGTATGTCAAAGAGAGTGTAAGATAACATATAGGGTCACTCTCTTGTCTCAGGAATTTATGTGACCAGGCAGAGCTTGGCTGAAACCTCAGTGCTGGTTGCTTTTCTCTTCTGCCCAGATACCTGGCTATCCGTTATCCGCTGCGCTCCCGGGAGCTGCGGACCCCCCACAGTGCTGTGGCAGCCATGGCTGTGATCTGGGGCCTCTCTGTGGTCTTTGCTGGGCCCTACCTAAGCTACTACGTCCTGATTGAGTGGGAGTCCAGCTACATTTGCATGCCTGGCTGGGAGGAGTGGAGACGCAAGGTCATGGACACCAGCACGTTTGCCTTCGGCTACATCATCCCAGTGCTCATCATCAGCCTCTCCTACACCAGAACCATCAAGTACCTGTGGACAGCAGTGGACCCTCTGGAGGACATATCAGAGTCCAGGAAGGCCAAGTGGAAGGTAACCAAGATGGTCATCATTGTAACCATCCTTTTCTGCCTGTGCTGGCTGCCCTACCACGTAGTCATCCTCCGATACCTCTATGGAGACTTCCCCTTCAACCAGGCCACCTATGCCTTCCGCCTGCTCTCCCACTGCATGGCCTATGCCAACTCCTGCCTCAACCCCATCGTCTATGCCCTAGTCTCCAAGCACTTCCGCAAGGGCTTCAAGAAGGTTTTCAGCTGTCTCTTGAGAAAAAAGCACCACAATAAGGTACGTGTGGTGCATGTTGCCCACATTGTGCCTGGATTTGGGGCAGCTTCCACTGAAGTGTCCCAGACGCAGAAGGAGATTAATAGGCATGAGATGGACCCAGCTTCCGTGGCAGTCCCTTCTGGTTCCTCCAAGCCCCTTCATATTTCTTAGCGGCCAAACTCCATTTGCCAGCTCAGCTCTGTCACCAACTTCAAGCCACTCTTTCCCACTGGGTGAGAGGGGATGCTGGAAAGGCAAGCCAGAAACTGCTGAACACTGCTTCTGCCCTTGTCGTTCCTTCCCATTCGATGCACCAACAGTTCTCTTGAGCCATCTCCCCACCAGATGCTGAATGCGAGGAAGGGAATTGACCCAGGCTCACCCTGATCCTCAAACCGCCTGGATTCCAAGGATTAAAGTTCCAGCTCCTGTCTGGGCTCTCATCCAGCAGAATTCCACTGCTCCATGGCCCCACTGAACTGGGTCCTGTGCACAAGGGGAGCAGTTCAAGATGGAGTCAAGGCTCAGGGGAGAAACTCATGTTGTTTTAACTGTGTGCATTTTGCTCTTCCTCTGCTTTAAAATCATCTCCCTCCAGGAAAGCTTTCTCATTAAAATGTTCAGAGAAAAGACACAAGTGGCCAGATTTAAAACAGTGCCAAACACGGAGTCCCTTCTGCCTCCTACAGCCCCATGTGGCCAGACTGGTTCCCACAGCAGGAATGGCAAGGGAGAAGGGCAGTCCAAAGGTGGTGTGGGAAGCACCTGGCACAGCCTGTGGATGGCTGCAGGGATGGCTTTGGTGCTGGTGCACTGCTCTCAGTGACTGAGTCCTCCTCTGGGATGTGGGGCAGGCCAGGGGCTCTCTGTGAGGGAAGGGATGTTGCTGCTTTACTAGAGACATCTTTCTAACCCAGAGCAAATAAATGCACTTCCCTCATCCAGGCAATAGTGGGGCCTGCATTGGTAACCTGGGGTGCATTGATGCTGCCAGACTCAGCTCAGGAGCAAACGCAGCAGAGGAAACCTCAGGCTCAGGAGAAGGGGAAGGCAGCTGCTGCCTAAGGCTGGTCCCCTAGTCCCACTGAGCCCCTATTAACGAAACAGGAGCTTCCCCTTCCCTTCCATTTTGAGCAGTCTGGTGGGCTGTAAAGGGCCTTGGCAGGAGATGGGGCTCTCTGAGGCTCCTGATAGTTGTCCTGTGTGGCATCATCGTGTGGTGCCTGTGTCAAGACCAATGTCACTCATGCACAGCAGGCAGTCCTCCCCTGGCTGGTCACCAAGGATTGCTGTTTCTAGTTCAGGCTCTGGGGTCATGAATAGGTATGAGTTTTCTAGGAAACAATTCCAGCAGAAGCCCTCTGCATCCCATTTTTCATTACTGTTAGTGAAGTTCTGCAGCTACCATGCTTGTGCAGGTAACCATACTTCTGCAGCCAGCCATACAGTCTCCATCTGCTCCAGCTCATCAGCAAACACCTTCTCTGCCTCACCTTCACCCTTAAGGAACCAAGCTTGATTTTTCTCTGCTTGGATCAGATTGATAGCTGTGGTCTTTAGCAAAGCTGTAGTTACTGCTAGGGCTTTCTTACTCAAACTCTTCCCCTGGGAAAACAAAACAAAACAAAAAACAGAAAAAGAATTTTCTGTGACGGAGTCACCAAGCAAGAACTTACCAAACGGGGATGCATCTGCCATTGCTCATTGGTCCTGCTGGCAAAGGCACAAACAGCTGTAGATGAAAGACCAATGCTGAAAGGCATTTTAGATTTTTTGCTGTCTGTAGGAAGGTGACTGCAGATTTTCCAGGGAATTATCTGAATTTATTCTCCTGTGGGATTCACTCCATCACTGCATCCCCGAGAGGAGAACATTGTGTCCCTCAACCTCATTCACCTAAGCCTGTTATCTGGGTCAACCCTGAGGCCAGCACACTGAGTTAAACTGCTAAGGGCAATTTCAGACACGTTGCTGTCAAGCTAGAGCTGGAAGTTACCTGGGAGTTGATGGGAAGAGACAAAGTGGGATGGATGGAGTTGGGGCCTGGGGTATCATCCCTGCCTGGGAAGCATAGAGCCTCTACTCACCCTGCATAAAAACAGTAGACCTTCATCTGCACATGCTCAAACAGAGGAGAAGCTTTTCCTCTCAGAATAAAATCCACGTTTGTGTGCAAAGATCAAGAGTAAGCATTTCAAAAGAGATGGCAGCAAGATGGAGAAGGTGCATCAGGAAATAGTACCTAAGTCTTCTTAAACACAGAAATGCTCTCCAAACCGATGAAAATTCAGCTTGCAGCACAAGAAGAGTTCCTGATGTGCTCAGACCAGGAGAGACTTTTCAAATGGGATTTGAATGGAAGAGTTCCATCTAAAGTAACTGCATTTGTTCCCACCAAATTAACCCTTGGTTACGCACAGTTTTCTCAGGAAGCTCTGGAAATTACAAGCAAGAGGTGCCCCAGGTGCCTTGGTGCATGGCTTGCTTGCTTCTGTTGTCTTGCTAATGAGAACCACACAAGCAACTATGTCCAAATGCAAAGATTTTAATAGGTGTGGAAACCCACAAATGTTATGTAGGTATCACCCACAGCTCCTGTGACAGAGGCTTAGTGCTGGGCTTACCAGTGTTTTTGCACCTACTGAGTGGCTGCCATTCCTCTATTCCTGATGTACCTGCTCTCCCTGGAGAAAACCAGCTGCTTCAGCTCCTCTGTACCAGGGAAGGGACACTCGCAGGGGCAAGCAGGGATGCAGAGGGGCAGCTGGGAAGCTTTTTATCCTCAAATTTGATGCCAGCGCTCTGCAATCACCTATTTCACAGAGTACCCCCAAATTCCACCCCCATGTTTGGAGTGACTGCAGTAAGGTGAGCTCCGTAATGGCAGGTTTGATTACCAGCAGGCAGGCACTTATCTGTTGGCTCAGCAACCAGAACCGAATCAGACACTGATTCAAAAGAGGAAGGAGATGCTTCCTTTCTCAGGGCATTCCATGCAAAGACTTAAGTCCTGCTGGCCCCTGTGGCTCAAAGTCTCTCTCTACATAACAAGTCACTCACAAGCAGAATGAGGTCCCATCCTGAGCCACCAGAGCGATCAGGGGCTGCGTCTGAGTGCCAACTATGGGGCGAATCCCACATGGAGCTGCAGGTCCCAGGGGTCCGGGCGGCAGCAACTGGAGAGACCTGTCCTGGGCACAGCAGGGATGACTAGGAAACCTCAGGTCAGAGTAGCCAGCAAGTAGGACAGGCAGAACTGTGAAAGGGCAGTTCCAAGCATCAAGTGCTAAAATCAAAGTTACAAATCAGGATTTGAAGGTGCCAGCAAAGGTGCCCCCTCTTATCTGTGCTAGTCTGTCTGCAGCTGGGGATATCTGTGCATAGTTGTGCTCATTCCTGTGCAGATTCATCTTGGTTTTCCAACTATAAAGTTAGTTTCTACTTCTTTTCTGGTCATTCAGTGGGGTTTTTTTTAAGGAATGAAAAATACACAGAGCCTAGTGGAAGTTTGAGGAACTTTCGTCAGCAGAGAGGTTTTTCTCTTAGAATAAAATCCACTCCTCAAAGTGCCTCTGCGCTAGAACTTCTGGGGTCAGAAGACCAGCAACCTGAAATTGCAGAGAAACATCCTCAGCTCTGCCAAACCTGCCCAGCACAGCCTCCACCACCTCCAGCCAGGACTCCCAGCCCAGGGCAGCCACCATAACTGCCCATGCATTCATCGGTTCTCTCTCTCTGCCTACATGTCTCTCTCTTTGGTTTGAAGGATCAAACCAATCAGTCAAGTCCCAGAACTTGACTCTGCTGCCCGGATGACACTTCCTGGTCTGGTCCAAGTGTCTCAGATCACCACCTTTCAGGGGGTGTTTGGACCACATCTTTGGTTCTCCCGTGTCATTCCCACATTAGCAGAGGGAGAATTATCCTTCTGTCACACAAGTACTCTACGAGAACATTCCTCTCCCAAAGAACTAAGGTTTTTCACAATCACAGTTCAGTTCCCAACAGAAAAGGATGTTCAGAAAGGTGACCATAGTAATGCGGAATCTGTACAACACTCAGTGGTGAGTGCTAATGGTGTCCTAGCACCCACCTTGCACACTTGGGTTAATTCACACTTGAACTGCAGCAGCTCAATCATGAGCATGCTCAGAAAAAGGAAACGTAAAAAAAACGTTAATAGCCATTAGAGACAAAAAGGGACAGAAATTCGTTACGAAGGGAATAAACCAGGAGAATAACCAGCTCTAAGATTTAAAATGCTGTACCTAATGGTGAAGAACAGGCCATGAGTCACTTTATGTATGGCTGTTTGCTGACTGGTTTTCACCTGTTTTTGTTTTTCTTTCTAAAGATGACAGAGAGCAAGATGAGGCAGAACATCAAGGGAACAGAGCTCCAAGAAGCACCTCTGTTCTGGGAATCCTGATAGAAATCAAACTAGATGCCTGGCCAAAACCACAGGGAAGTGCCAGCAAAGGCCTGGCACAAAGGGCAGCCCCTGTGCATGGTATCTCAAGGGGAAACACAACCAGGATGATTATAACAGGGCTTGACCGGCAGGTGGCTTAGTGTACCTGAGCTGCAGTCGGAACCACAGGGAGCAAAACCCTGTTGGCCCCACTTGCCTGGGCCACTGACAGTTGTTCTTAAAACCTTCCTACAAAGAGCCCCTCCAGCTCTTCCATCACTTTTTTTTTTTTTTTAGTGCCTAATCTGTTTGTCAGCAAACCAAAGCCCCTGGACTTCATCTCACTGACAGAAGGGGGAGAAAAGCTATTGCTGCATCACTGCAGCAATGACTGCCCTACGTGAGGACTTCAGCCTCAAAAGAATGAGGAGGACAGAAGAAGAAAAACTCCAGTTCAATCAATCTTCCCTCACAGATTATTTTTTAGGCTTTTGCTTGTACTGCCTCTCTCCATCCTGCCATGAGATTTTAATGATACTCATCAAACAGGCATTACACTTTTTCTTTACAATGCCACAGCATCTGTCCAGTCACATATGGGTCCTGTCCTTGGCTTATGCAGTCAGTCAAAATAATAATTTTCTACATCCAGTACAAAAGGACATTCTGTCTTAAATCTTCTTGTCCAAGGACCTCACCCACTGCCAACCAGGCACCAGACACCAGTTACAGAGCATCTTCTACCAGTGACCCTTGAGATGCAGGAGTCTCTCCCATTCCATGCTGGAAGAACCTTTACTCACCTTCTCCCTCCATAGCAGGCAGCCTTCTCTACACTAGGAAGAGCTAGGAGTTATATTCTGGCAAGGTCTTTTAAGGTGAGGAAGGAAGAGGTGGGGAAGGGAGAGAGAGGGAGAGAAAGGAAATAAATGCAACTGTGGTGGAAAGTCACCGCATTTCATCTGAATACATTCAATTAAAACTAAGAAAAAAAACCATGAACAGCAGAATATATCCAAGAGAAATCTTCAGGTAACACATTAGGGTTCAGCAGATAAATCTCAGCCACAGCCATTCAATCTCTGGGCAGCAGAGGACTCAGCCAAGAGTCCAGGCACAGCAGCACATCAGGCAGGGCTCTGATAGTGAGGACATGCAGGCACAAGAACACACAGAATGTAGTGGTGCATAACTCAGTCAAGCCTGAATCGCCACTCCAGAGGCTAACAGTGGGGCTCCCAAAACCAGAGAAAACCACTCCAAAACCACTCCAAAACTACAGGTGCCTGCATGTGGCACAAGGCAGCATCAGCACAGGTCCCTCCAGCACAGCACAGCACAGCAGCAGAAGTGGTCAAGTGAAGTCCCTTCCAGTCCCAAGGCATATTTTGCTTAACATGAAGGTGTAGGAGTGATTTCAAGAGCAGAGTTGTTCTTTGCCCCTGAGCCAGAAGGGAAGGGCCACAGCAGCACTTGGGAGGCAAAGGACATGTGCTAGTCGTAGGAACAAGCAGGGAGCCTACTAAAGAAAGGCTCTGGCACTCTTTAGCACATAATTTCTGGAAGATTCCTGTCCCCCACAGGGAGTTTAGCAGCTCTCCAAGGGAGATAAGACTTATTCTCCAGGCAAGGACGGTACTGACTGTTCTGAGGAAGCCAGCAGCAGGGGAAAGAGATGGAAGTGGATCTCGAAGCACCCACATGTCCTGCCCTGAGAACCATAGCTCATTGCTGCAAGGCATGCCAGGCTGATGAGCACAACAGTCCCAATTCCCAGCTACCTCCTTAAGCTGAATTAAGGGTTGGCACCCACCCAGGGGCTCAGGACAAGGGTTGTGATCAGCAGGAGCTAATCAGAGCCCTACCACCTGAAACATGGCAGGAGCAGCAGAGGTGAATGCCTGGCCCCAGGCACCATCCCACAGCAGTCCCTCTCAGCAGCATATCAGGAAAGCCCTAGGGTAAGTATATGCCCTCGATGGCAGAGGCAGTCACTGGCAATGCCTGTCAGTCACCCCCTGTGATTGTTCACTCAGTCAGTGCTCCAATTTTGCTGTATTTCTGAATGAGCTCATGAAATAAAGTTTAAATCACAGAGTACACTGTCCTGTAAATTTGAGAGATCCAAACAGAACATCACATCCTTCCCAGCAGAGTGCACACTGGGCTCCCAACAGGCTCTGCAGTTGCTGCTTTCTGGAGAGCACCAGTGGCACCCAGAAATGCTGGAAAGGAGACTGCCTTTGTCAGGTTATTCACAGTTGTCTTTCAGTGGTGAATAACTTGACAGAACTCATTTCTTCCTGATGTGCACGAGAATGAGCAATTTTCTCAAGCTTCTTTGTCATCTGGATATACCTTGCTGGACAGGATGACTGCGTTGTCACCCAGGGTGAACAGTAATGCCCTGAGATGTACCCATTCACCCAGAGAGATGAGCACAGCACCCATTTCAACCCCAGCCCCAGCAATGAGCCATGGCAGAGCCAGGAGTCACCCCACTCTGAGGGGAGCACTGGGAGCTCACCTGAACCTGGGGATTGAGTTTTGGTTGTCCTCGGGACACAGCACTGCCACTGGGGGTTTTGCCCTAGGCTGTCTAGGGATCTCTGGTTTTGCTCTGTGTTGCGATGATTTGGACACACAGTGTTCTTCCCAGGTGAAAGACCATTTGCTTTCCCTGGCTGATACTGAATGGCTTGTAAATTACCTGAATTACAGCTCTCTCCCTTAATGTCAGACACAGACTGGTACTAACATATATTGGCATAGACACGCACCATCATTTAGGTGGGTGGCTGGTACAGGAACCTGGCAGATTAAAAAGTGCAGCGGTGGTACAGTCAAGGAGGAGATGTGAGTCCTGGAGATTTCAGATGGGATCAGTAAGGATGGGAGCAGACAGATGTTTCCCATGAGCATGGAGCCTGTGCTCTGGATGGGCTGGGCTTCATCCTCCCATGCCTGCTTCTCCATCCTCCCAATATATCCCTTGCGTAAATGCTGTGATTGAGGAGCCTGTAGCATGACCTGGCACCAAAATAATACAGTCTGTGCTTCTGTACAGGAGTCACAATGCTTCCAGATGTCTTCAGAGCAATGAGGATCAACCCACACATAAATAAATGGCTCCATTGGCTCTTAAAGCAAGTCCATCCTTCCTTGCTGACCAAGAGCACTCAACTTTCAGAGAGCAGTAACTTCATTTGGATGAATAATGCTCTGGTCAATGGAAAAAGAAGCTGTGCCAGGGATATCAGGGCTGGATGTTTCTGGGTGGAAACACAATCTTTTAACAAAACTGCATTCAGTGGGTGAGTCAGGTTTAGATTCAAGGCCCACATGACTGCCATATACAGAACCCCATATTTGTCACATCTTTGTTTTCCCCATGTACCCAAAATGCATCAGTGGAAACAGCTAAACCATCCCCAGACAGCCAGGGGAATTTAAGGAAACTGAGGCCAGGGAATATAACACCAGGCTTGGAGGGGAGCTGTGGGCAGACAAAATCCCCTCAAGAGACAGTATGCCACCATCTTTCCTCTAGGATGGATGGATGGAGGGAGGGAGGGGCTGCAGAGGGCATAAAGGTGAGATTACTATATAGCAAGAGAGCATCAGAGTCACAGTAGTCCAGAGGATGGCACAAAAAGGGCAGCAAGGGCTGGGGATGGAGGTGGGGAAGAAGAGAACAGCTAATTATCTCCTTTCAGTGGCCAAGATAATTCTTCAAGTCACAAAGTGCAAGGCTTTGGCAACAGGCAGGATTCATTAGGTCTGTCTGTAACAACTATGCAGCCAAGCACACCCAGGAGTTCCCTGGGTCTCACAGGGGAATCAGAGCACTGTTTCCCCTTACTTGCATGCAGATTCTCATCATACAGACTGTTCTGGAGACAGTCCCTCCCCTCCCCAGTGCCACTGTCCCCACACCATCTTCAACCACTACTCAAAACAAATAAAAAAGGAAGGCTGACTTCACTTGCCAAGGGCTGGCCCCTCAGAGAGGGGTCCAGAAAGGGAGATCTGCCAGATTCAGTGCCTGGGGCTGCTTGTGTTAGGCACAGCATCCCCACAGGCAGCATCCACAAGCACCACTGTCACTCTGCAGAAGTGGCTTGCACACTGCCACACACAAGTGGGGAAGACAGGATGCTGCCACCCAGTCCTTGCTGTTTTCAGAACTGTGGGCACTTCATAGTTCCAATTACTCTGTTTTATAAGCCAGCTTGGGAGAGCACCAGACACATGGTGAAAGGAAAAATGTCCTGCCCTGATGCCAGCAGAGGTGTGCCCTGCATCAGTTTTAGCTTGCAGTGTCCCTCTCCCCTCATCCTCTCTTCCCACGCGGCCCCTACCTACACCCATCAGCACCCCAGGCACCTGGAACTCCTCATATACCCTTCCTCCTACCCCTCAAGAGGTCCATAAGCACCCACAGGTGCCTAACTGTGGGATGTTACTGCAGCAGGCAGCTCCCCAGTTAGTCTAAGGGCATCAGACGAAGCCAAGTCCTGGCACTAGGAAAGCCAGGTGAGGATTGACAGCCCTGGGAGCAGCTGTAGGAGAGGGAACTATGAGCTGGAGTCACAGATTTTTTTCCCTCCAATCACTGATTTTAACTTCATGTTCAAAAACATCAAGACAAACAGGTGAGAGCCGGTCCCACATCTTCCATTTCTTCTGCCACTGCCTGGGACTGAGCACAGATGACACCATTAACCTCAAAGAATAATGCCACCCGTGCTCCTCTTTACCTCAGTACCACAGCTTAACATGGGACCTTGCCCTTTTTTGCAAAGCCAGCAATAGTTAAACTCATTCCTTGTGCTGGGGCCTTCAGACACCACTCTCCCTGCAAGACTGAGACAAAAGCATCTTCTCAGCCCTAAAGTCACGGACTGTGACTGCCTGGAAGTTCACAGCAACTTGCACTATTGCATCAGTAAAAGGATTCAAATGGAGTCCATTGGACAGGCTCCAATTTGCTGGGCTGGATTCTGGATCAGGCCTTCCCAGAGCAAGGCACGTATTTCAAGGGATATTTAAACACAAATTGTTCAGTGCTATCCGACAGACTGGCACATTGTAGTCAGTTCATGTCAACAGCTTTGACACATGAGAAATAATTTCCATTAGGGAATATTCTCCATAAACAGAATTACCTCACCCTGTGATCAACCCATGTCATCAACTGCTCTTGCCCAAAAACAAGAAACAGAAGACACCTGACAACAATGGAGAGACCTCACAGACTGGTGCAGCAGAACCTGTGGGGAACACACAGCCCCTGCACCAGGTCCATATGGAGCAGGCTGAAGGCTTTCCCACCTCACATCACCTGAGTACCTGTTAGTGCCACTGCCCCTGAGAACAGCCTGCAGGAAGTCTGAGCAAAGGGGCTGCACCCCTCTCCACAGCACGAGTAGCAGCCAGCTCCTGACCCCCCAGCCTGGCACAGCCTGCCTCTCTCCAACATGGGGGTGCCGTGCTGGAGCACAGCCTGCTCGAGGTTGCAGACAGTGAGCTTGTTTGCAGATTTGCTAATATTAGAACATTACACAGCCTGCTGCTAATGTGTTCATCCTGACTGTGTGAGACAGCACAATCCTGGTTCTGTGTCCTGTACAGCTTCCTGCCCACAACACCTACCCACGTCCTTCCTGCTCCTACTAATGACTCCCCGCTAGCTGTTGACCCAGCCAGTAGCTAAATCTAGAATAAGTCAATCTTAGCTTAAATTTCTCCCACGTTTGGTGCTGTTTTCAATTAGACCACTTGTGCTTTATTCCCTGAACAATGTAATGAGAAAGCTTTGCAGAGAGAGATGGTTTTAAAGCAGAGGAAGAGCAAAATGCACACAGTTAAAACAACCTGAGTTTCCCCTCTGAGCCTTGACTCCTTCATGAGCTGCTGCCCTTGTGCGCAGGACCCAGTGCAGTGGGGGCATGGAGCCGTGGAGTCAGGCTGGATGAGAGCTTGGGTTGGAAAAGACCTCTTTGTCAAGTCCAGTCATTAACCCAGCACTGCCAAGGTCACCACAAAACCATGTCCCCAGGTGCCACATCCTCCAGGGATGGCGACTCCACCACTGCACTGGGCAGCTTGTGAGAAAGTCCCCCCTGAGCCTCCTTTTCTTTAGGCTGAGCCTCCCCAGCTCCCTCAGCTACTCCTCATCAGACTTGTGCTCCAGAGCCTTCCCCAGCTGTGCTGCCCTTCTCTGGACATGTTCAAGTCCCTCAATGTCTTTCTTGTCATGCGGGGCCCAAAACTGACCCCAAGATTTAAGGTTCCTCACCAGGGCTGACGAAGGGGATGGGCATGGACCTGAGGGAAGCAAGTGGATCCAGTCAGCAACCATTCACCCTTGGTTCCAGCGACACACACCCTAACACCACTCCGGAGCAGCAGTGTCTGGCCCTCGGGGAAATTGCTTAGACTGGGCAAGGACTATCGTAGGATTGCAGCTCTCTAGCATCTCATCTGAGCTGGCTTGGGAGGGGCTTTGCTGGGATAACTGGATTTTCCAAGATACCTTGTCCTCCAATTAATTTACAGCAGAGTGAACAGGAGATACTTGAACAGTATATATAACACATGCAACTTTGGATCCCATCTTGCAACACCTGGAACAGCCATGTCATCACAGGGAATTGCTGCTCTGAGTGGGAATACTCTGCCTGCCAGAAGTCAAATGTCCCTGAACTTCCCAAGAGCAGGCAAGATAGTTTCCTAAATTGAAGCTTTATAATGTGTATGAGCAGATTATATATCACACTTGAAGCTTGACAGAGCAGCATTCAGTCTTAGAAGACCTGTCAATCACTTTGGTGTGTAGAAATGTGAGGTGAGTATATTTAAAACAGCACAGCAGAAAAAGTAAAATGTAGAAGACATGACATTCCCTCTGCATAGAGTCCTTGTGGGCACCAGCTCGACAGAGGGAAATAACTGAAACAGAAAAATATAATAATTGGATTTTTTTTTTCAGGCTGCTTTACTGTTGGCTTAAAAAAATGCACAGTTCCACAGTCAGGAAAGGACTACCTGAGGAAACATGAAAAACTGAGGGGCAAGAAAACACTCCACAGACCAGACTGGCTAGGAGAGAAAATGAAAGCAGTTAAGAATTAACTGCTCCCCAGCCAATGTCTAACAAATAACAAGAGCTAGAAAACTGGTAAGGGAAGGAAGGAGGTTGCTATAAGCAACATAAGCATGTTGAGGAGCTGCAATACTAGCAAAGACAGGGTAATAAATATTTGTGTTCCCTCTTGGCAAGTGGTCATAATGCGTTCCCATCACAGGGTGCTGAAATACTCCCCAGCAGTAATTGAACCTGGCAATCAACAGAAACCCCAGTAACAGACCCTAATCATCAGAACCAGAACACTTTCATCTACATTTTCTAGTAACTCTCAGGCCAGCCAACACTGACTTTCCGTAAATTTTCAAACTCAGGTCTCAGGGCTGCAGGGGGATTTGCAAAAGGAACCAGGAGGACACAGGTAACTGCACAGCCATAAGCCTGATGGCAACTCAGGAAAATAATGGAAAAGCTGAAAAGGGATTATTTAATTAATGTCACGTGATGGCAGGACAGAGTTTTTACCAATGTCTTCTTACATAAAATATCTACTTGCAGTGAAAAATATCAAATGACTTTGATGAGAGTTATTTCTATAACCCCACTGTGATTGGCAGAGTGTCCCCGAATGCTCAATTACACACCAGAACAATACCAAATCAGAATAATGCTCACCAAGTGGGTTAAAACCCCATTAACTACAGCTAGAAAGGGAAAATCATGGCTGAGACAGTACCACTAGTGACGTGGGAGCCTTTATCACCCACCCTGTCTGGCAGGCTGGGAGAAGGCAAGCATTTGGCATCTAAAGCCATCTAAATATTGCCGTATTGTACCAAGGAAAAAAGAGAAGCCCCATTTGCAAGCTGTAATCTCAGCCCTAGCTGAGAATGGAAGCTGCACACCCTCAGACTGGGGGCAAAGCATGCATTTCTTTTACCAGGTAATATAAAAGTGTTTGAATTGGCAGCAAGTCATCCACCCCACAGTGGGAATGTTCAGGTTAAGGCAAAGGCTTTCTCAAAGAAAAGTTAAAGGTCAGCCCCGATGATAGGGCTGGCAGGAGCTTGTTTGCAGAGGGGAAGGGCACACTGTCTGACCACCTGGGCTCTCTGGGGTGAGACAAGGCTGGAAATGTTCTCTGATGGGCAGCTCACCTGAGCAGAAACTCACTGAGTGGCACCATTTTCCCCTCTCATGCACTGGTACTAGTGTTTGCATTCCCTCCTTGTCTCCCTCACTCATGAGCTGATTCCCTTCGTGAGATTTGACCCCCAAACCTGGGCATCTCCCACACCACTACTAAGCACACAGAGCCCAAAGATTTCATGAAAGAGAAGAAACTGCTTTCACATCTCTCTTGCACTTCCCCACACCCAGCAGTCATAATGTCTGAAAGCTCATGGCACGATCCTGAGGGGCCCAGCAAGAAGGGTGTCCCCATCCCAAAGTTCAGTGGGGAAGAAAGCAGCTCAGAGACAGGGAGAGAGCGAGGGAATGCAGCAAAGGAGGAGCAGCATGAGCGTTATGGGAAGATGCAGAAAGATGCTGAGTGACTTTTGGAACTCAAGAGACGAGGACCACCTCCCACACTGGCTCCAGCACTTTGGAGACAGTCATTCCTCTACGATCAAAATCTCTCCATTTTCACCATCTGCTTAAGTTAGTTCTTCTTCACATCTCTCTGGCCCCCCAGGAAATAAATGCTGGGTTTTGCCTCCTGCCCATTCAAGCTTTCAATGTCACCAGCTAACTTCCCACCCTCCTGTAAGCCCACTCAGATATCCAGCTGGCCCTGTGGGCAAATTTACTCAGACACTGTCTTCCTCTGGTGTCGCTGCCCCATCCCAGCTCTTATATCAGGAAGATATGAGACGCCGACATCACCCCATCTCTGGGCAGTGAATCAGCACACATGGATATCTTTCAGGTGAGCTATTGACTCTCTTGATAAGCTGAGAGGTAAAACATTCATTTCCCGAGTCAACTGAAAACACTTCTTTTCTGTAATCTGAGTGGTGCTGGAATTTGGCTCTAATTAGATTGTAGGGAGAGGAGCAGGGACACCAATCCCACCCCCTGTAGAGATCACCAGAAAACAGAACCGGCTCTGTCTCCCACCCACAGGAGCCACATGCTCTCCTGTGCACCTACATGTTCCCTGCTCTCAGGGTGCTGCACATGTGCAACGAGCCATGGAGAGGACAGCCAAGAGACAGGCTCCATGTGCAGCCACTCACATCCTGGGCAGAGGAGGCAAACCTTTAGGTCCATGCAATACATCCTTATCTATGACAGGCCATGACATGTCAGGTGAGTCTATGACAAGTGCAGACTACCTGGTTTTGAAGCATTCCTATTTCCTGTGGCTTCCACGCAGCCCCTAGCTGAGGGAGGGAAATATTATTCTGTGGGTCCTTATGAATGGTGTGTCTCTCTCTTTTTCAGACTTACCCAGACACAAGCATTACGCAGAGGATTGCCCAAGCTTTTGAGAACTCAGCACCACACTTACACCAGCCTCACCCACTGCCCATGGCTCTCTGCAAGGACAGCAGCAGGACCAGCCAGCAGTCCTTCCAGATCACTATATAGCAACTGAATCTTACAGCACTGAGGTCTAAGCTTCTCCCACGCTAAGTGTGCACCAAGAATCTTCCCTGTTCCTCAGCTTCTCCCTTAATGAAAGAATAGCAGCAATAGTATCACCAAAGCAGCATCCATAACAGTCCCCTAACCCTCTTCACATGGGGGCTTGTAAGGTCTTGTTAACATTCCCTTTGGAACACTCTGAATTTTCTTGAGTTGGAGCTCAGTCTGGAAACAGGTGTGCTTTATCAAAAACAGAAGGCAGCTGGGGATTTTTAAACCATGGAAGTAAGAAATCAAGGCCTAAACTTTCCCTAGTACGTGCTCTGCCAGAGCAAACCCCACCCAAACAGACACTGCCTCTCACAGCTGCCCAAAAAACCTCCAGGCACCCCAGCACTCTTGGCAGGTGTGTCAGTGGGATTCCCTCTTGACCCAGCTCTTCCACTACTTTCATTCTGCCTTCCTGGCTTGCTGAAACACCAGGAGCTCCCTCCTGTCTAAGCCATGGATTGTGGTGGTTTGAGACCCCCAAAAATCCAATTTCCAAGTCCAAGCCCCCCTCCCACAACTCACCCCAGTGTGAGAGGGGTTTTCCAGACACAACACAAGACTCAATATGGGGGGAAGGGAATTATATTACAATTATTACACAAGTAAATATTATAATACATTATATACACAATTCTAACTATCTCTCCTATGGTAAAGCAATATTTACATTGGATCAAGTCTCCTCTCCCTCCAATAAAAGTCCAGAAGGGAAGAAGGAAAGATCCTTTCCACGTTCAGGGCAGCAGTCATAGCTGGAGTTGTTGTAGCTGGCTCTCTCTATTACACACAAGGGGTTCTCCTCTCACCCCTGTCAGCCCTTCGGCTCCAAGTGAAGGTCTCTCTCCCGTGGACTGCGATTGCTGGGAAAAAAGCTTGCTTCACCACGTCATATCATGAGATGTAAGACATCCCATGAAAGTCCCTTCCTCGAGTGGTCGAGTTCCCTCAAGTCAGAATGTTTAGGGCAGCTCTCAGTTCAGTCTTTGCCCCAAGCATCCTATCAGAGCTCCTTTGCTCTGTCTCAGCTGCCAGCCTGGCAGCAGCAGCGGGGGGAGAAGGCCACTTCCCCCGCATTCCGTCCGGCCGTCCTGGTCCAGCTTCCAGGATGTCTCTGAGCTTCTCAGCTCCTCTCTCCGGTGCATGCAGCATTTTAGGACTCCCATCAAGTAGAAGTCCACCCCCTCCTCCCGGGAGGGGTCTCGAGTTTTGGGGAGATTTAATTCAGTCTTACCCCAAAACTATCTTTGTTGAGCTTCTCCCTCCCTCCGTCAGCTTGGCTGCAATGCTGTCTTTGCTGCTTCTCTCTTATCTTCTTGGCTCAGCCACAGTTCTCTGTTTGGTGCTGTCTCTGCTGCCACTCCTGCTGCCCACTCACAGCAGAGAAAAACTCCCTCAGCTCTTGGCCACAGTACTCAGCCCAGTTTAACACTGTTTCTGAGTTTCTGCACCCCCAGCCGGGGGGCTGGTGGGGCCTTGGCCCCCAGCGGGGGCTCCTAGCCCCGTCTCCTCGTGGTCTCGTGCCACTTTTTCAGCTACGTCATCCTCCTTCTTTTCCTGTCTGGTGTGGTATGTTTTAATTTTGCAGGGGCGCTGATTGGGTCAACACCAAGAAACACCACCCCCTTGAGGTTACCATTTTTTTAGCTCCAGGGGAAAACACTTTTTTTTCCCCACCACAAGGATGCAGGCCAGCATTTTCATATTCAGGCTGAGCACCCATGGATTCGTGTATTCTGCCAGGATCGAGTGTCTGGAGGAACAAAGCCAATGCACATCTCAGCTCCACACCTCTCCTTCTGATCCCAGTGGGCACAGGCCTGCTGCTGGCTGCTGCTCCCTGGGAGTGCGGTACGCCAGGCTCTCCCCAGTGACCCACATGCATCCTCCCCTGTACCCCAAAGCTGATGTCACAGTCCTGCCATGATGCTTCCATTCACTCGACCCTCTACAAGAAGCAAGCAGGGCCACTCTCCTGGAAATGAGCAACAAACCGAGGTTTCCCTCCCCAGTAGCCCACCCTAGAAATGAGAGCCTGGACCTG
The DNA here is from genome assembly GCF_003945725.1 of Corapipo altera. NCBI lineage: Eukaryota > Metazoa > Chordata > Aves > Passeriformes > Pipridae > Corapipo > Corapipo altera. Next base: position 1,486,251 of record NW_020884981.1, on the reverse strand, counting down.
AAAATGGGGGACGCAGGTGGAATAGCAGCTCTGCTTGAGCATGGGCTCTGCCAAGCGAATCACCTTCAGAAGCAGGTGCATCAACCTCTGCACCACCTCCTCCCTCCTGCTGAGGATGAAGATGGGACCAGATAGGCGTGACACTGCACTCCCCTGTGACTGTCGAACCAGCTTGTCTGCTGCCACTTCAGACAACACAAGCACTGTCAAGCCGGGGGGGGGGGGGGGCACAGACCCCATCCCAAGTGTTGCTGTGCCCAGGCTGTGCAGCCGCCAGCACTCGGCTCACTGTCAGGCTGGGCCCCTGGCTACCTTCTCATCAGCACCAGGCCAGCACCTGCTGCTTGGAAGCATCATCCTGCTTGCACTTCCACAGCACTAGAGCCTCCAGGCAGCCTTCCTGAGGAATGTTCCATCCATCCATCTTCAGCTGCTCCAGTTGTACCAGTCATGGACTAAATGAACTCAACAAATGTCTTGGGGGGGACTAGTGAAATAATACCCAAGCTTGTGCACAGTTATAGGTGTATATATCTATGTATATAGTTGAAAGGTGTAAATCTGGGCATGGCATAAATAGTATAGAATAAGGGATGGATAATGTTATGGTTACAAAGCAAGGGGGTGGAGCTTTAGTGCTGAATATTCGATACCACCCACATCACTGCTGGGGTGTAGTTTTTGGCAGGGGAAAAAAAAACTAAGGCAGCCACCAGAACCCAGAAATCAACATTTTTGCCTTGCTCTCTCCAGGAAGGAGCAGGGTCAGCCGCCCTGTGTACCCAGTCCCCACTGCCACCACTGGGGCCAGCATTTTGGTAGTAAACCTCTCAATTCGAACAAATCATCTCTCCAGGTTTTGGGTTGTCCCCATTTGGTTTTTCGTTGTTCCCAGGCAGGGGAAGGGGGTGAAGTTTAAGCCAGGAGAGCCTCTTTGCCATCTTGCCTTTGTTCCCAGGGGGCCATGTGGTGTTGCTGCATGGGAACAGTCACCACCTTGTTCTAGGGGGGCCAGGCAACATCTTGCCTTTGTTGGTTCCCTCTTTTGCATAATCTCTTACTATTGTTGTTGTGTATATTGCAATTTCTTTAATAAATTGTGACTCCTCTCCTAGTATTCCTTCCTCCACTCTCAACGGGGCAATTTGAGTGGGCTTGGTTTTCCCACTGAGTTTTAAAACCAGCATACCACGTTAGAAAAGCCTGTCCCTGGGAGCTGCTTTATGCGCCCAGATGCCTGGAAAGGGCTACCCACAATCGGACCAGGAGTGGGGACAGACTTACAATAGGTGCGTTCTAGAGACCCTGACCCTCTCATCCTGCCCCACCCCACAGAATCTTCACCAGCACCGGCAGAAGACAGCAGGAAAGAGGCTGGTTTGCCAATGGGTCAGGGATAAGGTAAGCTCTGCAGTCGGTGCCCAGTTCCTTGGCTGGCACCTGGGGACCCACCTGGGCAGAGGGGTTATCCACCACTGCAGCTGCCTCTTGAAAGCTCTCCTTTAAGATCCCATGCCTGGTGAAAAACCATGAGAACCTGAAGATCATTGAGGACTTGCTGCCCCTCGGCATATACACATAGACATCCCTGCACAGGAAGTGTGGGTGCAGCTATGATTCCTTCAGGTAGACATGAATTCAACATGAAAAAGGAAAGGCAAATAAGGTACACCCATATACAGGGAAACTGAGTCAGGCCACCGGTGAGACATCCTCACAGGACCCACAGAGGATGGCAAGGCTGCTCCGCACACAGCCTGTGAGATGAAGCATCCCTGCACAGAATATCTCAAAAGCTGAAAGGGACCCATAAGTACCATCGAGTCCAACTCCCTCCTCCTCTCAGGACTAGCAGTTTAAAAAATAATCACAATTCAGAAAAGAGTAGGGTCATTTACAATGTGACAGTTAAATGATTTGCCTCAAGCTGATACTGCTGTTCATTTTTTAACTGTTGGCATTAACAACTTGTGGAAAATCAATGTTCAGTCTTCCGTTTCTGTTCGGTTGTGTTGCTCCGTGTCACTCGGTGGAGACAATGAAAGCAGTGTGCCCTGTGCTTCTGTCACTTCCTGCCTTCTGAGTCCCTTCCCTTCACACAAGACCGTTCACTCCTCTTTTTGGACACTGTGGGTCGGCCACTGGGGATTCCATCCCTCCTGACAGGAGTCATCTCACTCCACTCCTGTTCTAAGCTCGGGAACAGCCTTCCCACCGCGCACGGCCATGCCCAAGCCCCGGTTCGGTGGCGGGGTTACAAGGCTCACCTGACTCAGGTGATGGCCTGCATCCTCCAGTGAGGGACTGGCAGCATGTGGCTGCATCTCTTCCAGTCCTCCCGGCTCACAGGGGCTGTCTCACTGCCCAGCAGGTTCTCAGGTCTCCCCCACCCCCGAGAAGCTCTGAGCAGAAATGGAGCCGAGCCAAAGCCCAGGCCTGGAAAGTGAGATCTACACCTTCCTGAGCTGGTTGGCAAGAAAAAGATTCTTTGAGATTAAGCGGGACATTGCTGCTTTTGCCATCTTCATGGGTGAGTGCAGAGCTCAGCACGAGGCATGTGCCAGATGACTACCCTTGGAGCTGAGCTGGGCAGGCAGCTGCTCTGATCCCAGCAACTCAAGCAGTCTCCAGCAGTCCTCCCTGCACTGCCCTCACGCATCAGAGCTGGAATCAGGACTGGCATTCCATTCTGCACACTCCTGCCTTCCAGAACCAAGGAAGACTTTTCTCATCAGAAGAAAACAACACGCATTTGGTTGCATATTCTACCCCTACCAGCAGGAAGCTGAGTTGGAGAGGATGTGACAATATTGATTGAACCGCACGCACTAGTGTGAATTAAAAAAGGAGCTCACTCTGCACACAGGGAGGGATAAAAAAGACCATAGACAGTTAATAACCAGAGAGCTTATTAACTATAAAAACATTCTCCTCTGAGAGGCTGTTAATGGTGAGCAGCTCCACACATGCACAATCACTTTCTAAGCAGAAAATGGTCTGGATCAGAGCAAAGGTTGGTAAATGCACACCCAGGGTCATGGCTGCAACTAGTCATAAGGCTAACTGACTGGAATCAGTAACAAGTCTGCTATTGCATCAGCCCATCCAGGCCTCTCTACCTTCCACATTCATTCACACACATTCATCAGTCACAGCCTGATGCTCACGTGTAGGCTCTGTTATGGCCTGCAACCTGTGACATCAGCATGCATTAGGCCAAGCACAGCACCAAGTGTCGAGTCCCCAGAGAAGGAGGCTGCAGCAGCACAAGGCTGGCACTAACCCACACAGAATCCCAGGTGCAGGGGGCATGTTTTAGGGATACTGGAAGGAGCATCCTGGGAGATGAAGTCCCAACTGTACTCCTGCACATAGGCACTGGGGTGCCCCATGGTAATTGGTTAAGAGAATCACGTGTTGTTTTAAAGTGCATATAAAAGATGCTGTTTGCTTCCAATAAACAGATTTGGTTGTTTGGACCCCCAACCAACCAAGTCGTGTGAGTTTATTATATTAATAAATGCCACACCCAGGGATCTCACAAAGGGGCAGGAAGGAAGGGCACAGACAAGACAGGCAGGCCACATGCCCAGAGCAAAGGTCTATGCAGGACAAATAAAAATGAAAGCAACATACCAACCTCTAGTCTCCACCCTTGGAGTGATTCAAAACCCCTCTGAACACGGTACTGGGAGACAAGGTTTGGACAGCCCTTCTTGAGAGGAGAACTGGACCGGATAGACCTAGAGATCTCTCTTCCAGCCTCAACCATTCTGCGATTTCTTTGAACACAGAGCTCTGGATGGCACTTGGAAAATAACCAAGCTATCAGTGGACAATCAAGCTTGCTGTTTTCTAGGAAAAATGGTGAGCCTGCAGTGCTCACCTCAGCACACATGTAGGATCCTGGGCAAGGTATTCCAGTGAGGGAAGCCACCAGAAACAGTCTGGAAACAGCTAGCTGGAGCCCACCAGGAGACAGGTGATGCTTCTCATCACTTCCCAGCCAGCTCCATGAGCCAACCCAACCCAAGGCTCAGTAACTGTGGCCTCTTCAAGACAAGTTTGGAAAACTAGTTCAAGTAGGACTTGGGTATCAGCACTGGGCTGAGGCCATTTAAACCAGGCCCAGCCTTTGAAGAGCTGCCCAGCTGTGCCCCAGAGACCACTACCGTCCTCCCAGTAAGGCAAAAGGAAACGCGGCATGCATAACCAAGAACAGTCACTCACTTGTGAGAGAGCACACAGTCTCAGATACTAATTCTTTCACAGCCCACAGGAGCATTGCAGGTCTGAGGGTCTTTATTTCAGCTATCAATGGCTAAAGGGATGAGTTACACACTGTAGCATCCATAGGCAGCAAATCAGTGTAGCAGTGTGGTACTCACTTTGTATTTAATGACAGGATGAGGGACTGAACAGCTGTGCTCAAGGTACCAAGGCAACTCCAAAGGCTAGCAGCGAAAACAAGATACTAAACCTGGAAAAGACCAATGAGCCCAACTAAGGCTTAGGGAAAAAAAAAAAAATCACATTGATGCCGGGAAAAAAAGAAAAAAAACCAAAGAGTTCAAACATCAGCAAGTAAGAGCATCCTCAAAGGCGAATCAGTAACATGGGGATGGACAGAACAGGCAGGAGAGGGAGTCGCTCAGGGTTAGTGATAACTACAGCTGGAGCAGATCACAGCAAAGTACTTCACTACGTGGAGCAACATGCCCTACCTTTTATGAGGTGTGTTAAATTACCCTTCCCCTCTTCCCAGCCACCCCCCAGTCCAGGAGTTAAGTTACAGCACTGTGTACAGATCCAGTTAATGAGGGTGGTCTAGAGCCCTCATCCCTTGTAACAGACCCGTGTAACTCATCAGGAGCTTGGGAAATGTGAGCCACACAATGCACAAGAGGACAGGGACAGGTGGAAGCTCCAATCACCCAGCACTGCTTTGTGACCTGCTTATGCAGCAGTCCCAGACAAGGCTACTAAAGCTGTGTCTCTGGGTACACTGACCCTGCCCTTTGGAGGGCATCTGGCAGTGAACTCCAACATTCCTCAGGCTGACCTAGACTCAGATGGGATGAGAAAACAAAGAGAGAGACACTGGAAGTACTGTAAGGGCTTAAACTATTCCACAGAGAGTTAATATGGCCTGTAGTTCCAGTAACTGGAGAAAACGGAGATCTGAAAAGCAAGAAGAAAAACAGGTAAGTTCCTGTACCCCTTGGACCACGGAGGAAAGAGCACATAATAATGAGGTCTGAGCTTCACAGCATTACACACTTCAGCAGTGCACTGCTAATGGGCAAGTTTGCTGCTGCTGTCACTGAAGGTACTTGGAGCACAAAGTTATTTTGCTCAAGGTGGCAGCCAGGCCAGCTGCAGAGCTGGAAGTGAGCATTGCTCTACTGGAATCTAGGTTGCTGAGGTCTCCATGCTCCCCTCCAGCACCTTGGTGTTTCCTGTCATCCAGCTTATGACTGAGAACACAAAAGTGTCTACTTGCTCCTTTCCATCTAGTCACTAGCTCAGCAGACATCTGCCACACCACTATACTTATCTTATGGTTGTCAGCTAGGCAGTGCCAGCCAGCTCCCTGGCTCCAGAGCACTGACTCATCCCTTGTTTTCAGCAAGTTGTACAAAATAACATCGCATCAGATCTAAGGTCCTCTCAAAATCCAGAGCCAAAACCAAAATCCCTTCTCCAAGCCCATTACCTTGTCCTTCAGTTGCTGGCAAAGCTGCAGTGAAACTGTGAAGAACACAAGGGCATCATTTAACCACGGGACAACACATTCCACTTTATGGACATGGCTGACTTCATACCGCTGGCTGCCAAACTCACTGGAGGGGGGAAGAAGAGCACAGCTTCACACACAATGGCATAGAGCACAACTCCACTGTCCTCCATTCCCACAGGAGAGACTGATGACTTCTACCACATTTAAATCAGCATCTGGCAAAGTTACGAGAATGCAAAGACTCAGTCCACCTCTGACCAGATTTAGAGTTAAGCTAAAGGGTGAAGGCAGAAATTTCTTAACATTCCAGAGAGGCGCAGAAGCAGGAAATGACGATGGCAACACCAATAACCGAACGCTCGTTTCGGTTGAAAACTCTTATTCTAGCTAAACTCATGGTACTGTATGGATGGGCTGGATCCTAGAAATTCACATCTTTGGGCCTTTATGGACAAGTCATTAAAGAGACAAAACAGAACATTCACAGGCACAGCAAGTGACTCAGTCCAGCTTCTCTGCTTCACAGATGCTACAATGAAAACTGCACACAGCTATTTGGATCTCACCCTTAGCACACACCTACACCTGTTACCCAGGTACACTACCCCTGTAGTGACTGTACTTACAACATGGCCCCAGGGTTGTGTAAAATGGACCCTCCAGCAGGCTTGAAGTTCTAGAGAAGGAAAAGTTCATTAGGATTTTGGTGCAGTAAACAAACCACTTAGAAGAAAGGCATTTCAGGTTTGCACTTTCAGTAGCCTGACATCTAGATACGCCCACACTCTATTTGCCTGGATACTCCATCCATATGTAATCCATGTTCTTAGATCCCTTTCTCCTCCTTCATTAAAAATATCCTACAAAGTGGTGGAGTTCAATTTAGCTCCAAATATTAGCACTACAAAAATAAGATGAGAAGATCCAGAAGAAAAACATAACAGATTTTTAGGGAAATCTTCCTTATAGAAGCACTGCATTTCATAAAGTTTAAGAGTTTAATGATGTTTTTACAGGTATATTGGGTTTGCGTGGCCAGTTTTTGGTAGTGGGGGGGCTTCAGGGGTGAATTCTGTGAGCAGCTGCCAGAAGCTTCCCCCATGTCCACCAGAGCCAACTCAAGCCCGCTCCGGGATGGACCTGCCGCTGGTCCATCAGGACAAGCCCATCAGAGATGGCAGTGACTCCTTGGGGATAAGCTATTTAAAAAGGAAAATAAAAAAAAGTTATTGTGCAGAGGGAGAATATGTGAGAGGAACAGCTCTGCAGACCACCAGGGCAGTGCAGAAGGAAGGGGCAGGAGGTGCTCCAGATGCTGGAGCGGACATTCCCCTGAGACTCCGTGGGGAAGCCCCTGATGAGGTAGCTGTGCCCCTCCAGCCCACAGAGGGCCAGAGAGAGGGGTGCAAAGATCCACCTGCAGCCCGGGAAGGAGACCCACACTGGAGCAGGTGGATGCTCAAGAGAGGGCTGTGAACCCATGGGAAACCCATGCTGGAGCAGGATCCTGGCAGGGACCTGCAGACTCATGGAGAGAGGAGCCCTGGGAGCAGGTTTCCTGTTAGGATTTGTGACCCTTTGGCGGACCCACACTGGAGCAGCCTGTGCCTGAAGGGCTGCACCCTGGGGAAGAGTGACCCACGCTCCAGCAGTTTGTGGAAAACCGCTGCCTGTGGGATGGACTTATGCTGGAGAAGTCCATGGAGGACTGTCTCCTGTGGGAGGGACCCCACACTGGAGCAGGGGAAGGACTCCTCTCCTTGAGCAGTGGCAGGAACAACGTGTGATGGATGAACTGACCACGATCCCCATTCCCATCTCCCTCCACTACTGGAGGGAGGAGGGAGAACCTGGGAAGGAGGGAGGGGTGGGGGAAAGGTGTTTTTCAGATTTATCTTATTTCTCATTATCCTGCTCTGACCTTGTTAGCAATAAATTCAATTAATATCCCCAATTCGAGTCTGCTTTGCCTGTGACTGTATTTGGTGAGTGATCTCTCCCGGACCTTATGTCAACTCCTGAACTGTTATATTTTCTCCCCCCTGTCTGGTTGTAGAGGGGAGTGACAGAGCAGCTTTGGTAGGTCCTGACATCCAGCCAGGGTCAACCCACTACATCAAACTGATCCATGCGACAGGTAAAGGAGAAAAGTATCCATCAAAACTCCATTCAGGAAATGCAAGATGCTACTTTGATGTAAACTGGATTAATATAATTATGCCCTCCCAAAATTACGCAAAATTATCAAACTATATTGTAAGTACTTAGTGATAAATAGTTACTGGCTTTCTCCAGAGCACTGGTATGTTCTTCTGGGCTAAGTAGCCATGCCCCAAATTAGATTTAGAGACAGTGCTTTCTGTGCAGCAGACCTAAACACAGACACTTAGCACCAGTTACCGTCATTTCTGCATTATCTTATGCCCATAACATTGTACCAGGTAGCAGTGTGATCTCCTCCCTGCAGTGGGATCTAAACTAAACAAGACTCAGGAAATAGCAGACATCACCTTGGTTGTGCTGGGCTGCAGCACATGGAGCTGGTAGACAGTGAGGCACAGCTTGTTCAGATTAATATAGAAATTCACAAGGATGTCTGGAGGCAGCACAGGGGTGAACATTTTCTGGTGAGAAAATAAGTAGTTTCTTTGTCAGTGAAAGGACCATCATTTCTAATGCTGGGAAATCACTCCCTTTTCCTAAGCCACACTACAATTACAATGGCAAGAGAGACATTAAGAGAGAAACAAAGACTGAGCAGCTGCAGGAAACGGTTGTTTCTCTCACTGCCCTTGATCAAATGGTATGTGCATGACAGTGAAAAGAGAGGATGGAGCAGTGTTCACAAGGGCAAATCATCCCTGGACAAGACTCCTGAGCAGAGAACAGAACTTAGGCATGAGGACTCTGGTTCTCAGAGAGTAAGTCATCTGCCACTCTCACAGGAAGATACAGAGCAGCCAAAACCACTCAGGGTTTGCACTTGCTTCATCCCTGCCTCAAGAGACACTTCAGAAACCCACTTCCACCAGGATGCTGCCCAACATCCAAACTGTTGCATGCTGCCAGACCTGTATGGAGATCTAGACCAGCATATACTTACTGTGAGACCGCTAGAGGCAATTTCTGGTAGTGTTAGGGTAGCTGGAGTGGTCAGCCGATTTCGGGCTCTGGAGAGCTGCAACATCACAGCATCCATAAGCTACAAGATAACATAGAGAACACTGCTGAGTGTGATCCCCAAACAGCTCTGGACAGCATGCTGCAGAATCCTACAGCCTTCCGCAAGTGTTACAACAACCACAACCACTCCCCCTAACCCTTCCAGGAATTCAGGGATGTATTGGGAAGGGGTGGCTGCCACAGAAATCCTGTTTAACTGTTACCACAATCAGACACTCGTGAGACAAGCCAGGAGTGTTCAATATCAGGGACTGACAAGAAAACAGCTATTCATTACAAGAATACCAAGAGAACATGAGCTCAATTACTGATGCCACAGAAGCATCGACAAACTCATCATCATCATCATCTCTTCAGAGGAGTGGGCATTAAGGAAAAAAACACACTGCTTTCTCGTTCTCCCCATTCCCACATCACAGGTACAACTGCTGAATGGGCTCCCCCTGTCCATAACCAGCTATGACCGAGGGAACTAGAAAGAAGAACCAGCTCATTGTGAGGCCAACCCTGCCAGAAACCACAGTTCAAAGGCTCTATTCAGGCAGACTTTCTTTTCCAGAAAAAAAGGGGGAAGCAACATAGGTCTGTAATAGAGCTCATGATTGCTAAGATGAAGGCATTTTATATTATGACTAATTCCTCTCCCTACTTCCACCTGAAATTAAAAAGAAAATAGTTTTATTACCTAAACTTCTCCCTATGAGCAGCCCTTGCCCATGTGGAAACTAAAAAAGGTCTAGTTTTCTCATGTTTGATGTTGTGATGGATTGCAATGAGCAAGCTGAAACTCTAGTGCCTTCAGAGAGCACTTCCAAGCAGAGGGTTGGGCTTCACTGCCATGCAGCAGCTGCTCTGTCAGACCCCAGCAGCTACTACTGGCAAGTGAGAAGTCACTTTCAAATCCTCAGTAAATCACAAGTACTGTCATCTTCTCTTTGCTGATGGCTGCCTCACTGCTGCTCTTGCCAGCAGCACTTATCAACAGAGAACTGTAACCACATCATCCACAGAAGATCAAGGAAGATCCTCCCAGATTATCACTGCTGTGCAACAGGGCACCAACTGCTCAGATTACTGATGCCAAACTGGTACAGACTCATATCAAATACAAGGTCACATGGACACTCCTTGACACAGGTACGACTGCAAAGTCCATTTCCGTGAAGAGACTCAGACAGCAATGTGCATTAACCGTGTTCAAAACAACAAATGAAGGGAGGAAAAATGCATGTTCCTACCCAAGCAGCAAGGGCTTTCTCCTCACCTTGAGCACCTCTGAGCCTGTTTTGAACTGGTAGTTCACATCTCGGTTCATAAGCAGGTAAATGGCTTGGTTCACATGGTTTCTGGCATCCTGGATCTGCAAAGGTACAATGGCAGCCCTATGAAAAAAACACTCTCTAATACGTGGTGGCAAGTAGAGGTGATCCCCATTATCTCACTGGCCTTCAGAAAACGGCATCTTCTCATATGCTAATGCCACGTCTGAATGCCAGACACTAACACAAACCTACCACTGCTGCCCAGCAGCAGTTCTTCTCTCAGAGACTGGAGATGCAAAACAGTCTGACAGCTACAACCTGGATTGTCAACAGAAACATTGCTGCTGCCATGAAGGAACAGTGACCTCAGCCACTCTTTTCCTGGGAGCACTCTGACCATGACTGCTCAGGTAGGAATTCTCACTGCTGATGGAATACAGCGGTCATCTCAAGCACCACTGAATAATGATTTCTTCCTTAGCTAAAACCAACCAATCAAAGCTAAAACCAACGGCAACGATTACATTGATGATTTCTAATGCAGCGTCTCTGGCAGTATCCCAGAGTCCTTCTAAACTAAAACTGTTGGGATTGAGAATTATCTCCAGCATCAAGAAGCTGTGCCATTGTGTGGGACTGGAACAGACTCAGGACACAGCTGGCTCAAGTTCCTCTCAAGCAAGAGGAACACAATTATCAAAGCAAGGTATCATAGGTGTATCCCAGTGCTTTCATGGGAGCAAGGACAAACTAGAGGAAGACAATGGCCTGGGGAGAAAGTGAATGGTGTTCAGCTTCAGGCAGCAACCAGAAAATTGAAAAAAGAAAAAAAACAACAAGCAGTAAATGAGAGGGTGCAATAAATGGAAGCGAGAAGCCTGAAAGCTTGTATGAGAAATGTCTGCTGGGAGACAGACAACACAGCTTCGGGTATTTGTAGTTTGATAGATCTACACTGCCCTCCAGCAATCCTAGATCCCAGGACAGCCTTGTAGAAGCCTCCCTGGCATAGATCTGGACACTGGTTCCTTCTCATGCAGAACTCAGGGATCACAGAACAGCCCTGCTCTTAGAAAGCACAGGTATGGGAGGCTACAGAGGGAAGAGAGAGATGGTAAGTTCACTGTCAAACTGCAGAGAGACTCTGCAGGTACTTAGGCATTTCCATGCCTACACAACAATTTCTTACCAATGACTTCTCTTTGCACAGAGAAACAAAACTCCAACTGGCACCACTCACTAAGATACGATCTTTGAGATGCTCATTTTTAATTCAGAGGCAAAAGATCACCACATAATCACTTTAAATGCTTTTGCACACAGTCCTTGAGGCACTCATGCTCCACATCTGAACAACATTACAACACAAAATGCTTGCAAGTAAATAAAGGAAGGTGTTTTCCATAAAAGCCAGTAGAAGCCTATTAAACAGGTAGCAGTACAAAACAGCCACAAAACAGAATGCACTGCTGAGTGCTGTCAGAAAAACTTCCTTGCCTTGTTGCAAGGCATAAACAAATCAAGTTGAGTTTGGCATTAACATCGCAAGTACACAATTTTCTAGATTTCTACAAAGTTATCAGGTAGAGTCTTCACTTTGCTGCCAAAGCAGCTGTTGGGAATGGCACTCAATGCCAAATGCACTCATCACCTAGAAAAATCTGAGCCATGGCAAGGGGAAGCACAAGGAATACATCTTCCTCCAACCTACTCAGCTTTGACAAAGTAACTGTAGTAAACCACCTCCTCAAAATCAGGCACTAGTTCAGGTCCTGAAATCAGGTAGCTCCCAGGAAAATGGTGGGAAAGAGATTCCAGTTCTGGATAGCTGCGTTCTTTTAACTCCTTACCCGAGGGAGCTCAGACATGCTACAGGAGCACAATGATGTCCTCAGTGTAAACAAATGTATCCATAAGAGAATGACAGCAAGAGAATGAGGCCCCTGAAGCTGCTCTTTGCCCTGCTAGCCTGGGTGTCATAGGCAGACACAGGACAGTCCTGCATAGGCACCTTGGGCACTCTTTTATAGGATCATGACTGCTATGCAGACAGCCTTCAGATTGCTGGTGTGTCAAGAATGAGCAGAACCCATCTCTTCCACCCAGCACTGTAACTGAATTTAACTGCACCTGCTTCCTCCCTGAGCTTCTACCACTGGAACTCATGTGAAATGGACATCAACAGTCTCTCTCAATGGACTACAACGACTGCTCAGAGGGCACAGACACTACAGACGGGTGGGCATCTAAAGCCAACGGTACCTGCTGCAATTTCCACTGTTTGTCTTCCCGGAATGCAAAGTGCAGGAGCTGATTGTTTCTGGGCATTTTCAGATTAACATCCTTGAAGAAAGAAATAAACCCATGAGAGTAAGAAATGCCTGCATGCAAAACATGGGGGCTGCCAGTCCCACCCCATTCTTCCAGACCACCCTGGCAAGCTGCATTCCATAGTCGTGGCAAGGTCAGAACCTCAGTGCTCCCATAAGGTGATGTTAATACAAAGGGTAGGTTTAAAGGCATTGAGTGAATTGGGATCCAGGCAGGACACATGACCTCAACTCAGAAAGTCCCCAAGGAAATTTCATACTACACAACAAAGGTGGTAAAGGCAAGGAATCCCCATGGAAGTTGACTCCAGCACTCACCACAGTGTGGGGGTGGTGGGAGGGAATGTCAGATGCTGGGTCTTGACAAACTGCAACAATTGCTGAAACATTTAGTATTTAAGGCCTATTAGGGAAGACTGACAAAGAACACTGATCACTGGTAACACATAACCGGGGTGACCTCCCACCCTGAGGTGATCAAAGGGTAATAAGGATGACACCCACCCTTTGTATAAAGCAAGAAGCATGGCAAGTACTCACAGCTTGACATAGGGCGTCTCCCTGTAGTGTCAACACACCTTTCACCTGGTCTGTGCTGAAATGAGAGGAAAGATCTGGGCAACACCAGTCACAAGAGGCACCTACTGACTGCCAACTCGACCCTGCCCCTCCCAGTCCTGTGCAGCCAGCCCAGTTCTTCCTGTGCGGGGTCTGAACGCTATTCCTGCCCAGTACCTGAACACTACGCGCGCTTTCAAAGTCCCCAGCTCTTGGTCTATGGCCAGTTGCTGTCATATTGCTTAGTGGCCACCTCACCCCAACTGCCCTGCCTAAAACATTACCTTCATTTCTAATCCCATACTTATCTCATGAATCACCTCTCGACAGTTCAGTTGTTGTTACAAACAGCTCCAGCAGGCACAGGCATAAAACAATAAATGAATTACTGACATTGGAGGGTTAGGTGGTTAATACAGGAGTTGAAAATTACAAACCACACCTCATCCCAAGGAAAAAAACCTAATATAAATAAAACGTAAATAAATAAAACCCCCCAACCCAAAATAAATAAAAAACTCACACCCCAAACCCTTTGAAAAATCCTGCAAGATGACTCACATCTACAATGAACAGTGAGAGGAGAAGACTGAAACACCTGGGCCTTCAGGAACTCAGTTTGGCCACACCTTGCACTGTACTACATTAGACAGAGACTCTTTAGACCAACACTATGCAAGATTCACCTTGCAACAACAACAAATGAAAACTAGGATTAAGCTTAATATTTTAAGATCTGAAGAAGAAAATCTTCAAACCCAGTACAGAATTACTGCATCACCCCTTGCAATGCTCACTGTGCCGTTCTTAAGGACTTGCTTTGTGACAAGCTTGTGACCTTTGCCAGAGCAGCTATTGAGACCAAAGGCTATGGTGAAGATCAAAAACTGGACATCAATTTCAGAAGAACTGCATGTCTGCATCACCTTCTGCACAAGCCTCAGTTTGCTCTGTGTGAAGGAGATTTACTGTCTTAGGGAGATTAGGACAAAGGTTAAGATTTGTCCACACAGTCAGAAACCGAGCCAAGAGCAGAATTCGGGTCTTGTAACTGCAACTCCCTGTGCCCAGAGTCATAAAAATGCCCCTTGGCAAACTGCCCGTACCAGCATGGAGCCAGGAATCAGTGATACCAGGTGTCAGCAGCAAACAGCACAAGGCTGGCTCGGGCAGCCCTCAAACACAGCTATCAACTGTTACCTTCACCTGCCATGAGAGTTCGTTTGTTTGTTTTCCTTAAAGGAAAATCTTCTATTAAAGAAAACCCCACTACTCCAGGGGTGCTGCAGAGCCCTTCACCACAGATGCTCCAGGACCTGCACCTGTTTGCTGTAGAGGGAAGTGACTGACTGACCACCACTTACCCTGATGTGCTCAGTACGAAATTCTCCTGCCTGAGAGCTGCTCCTGAGCCACTGGTGGGCAGAGCAAAGCGGTGGGAGGCCTCCTGCCCAAGAAAGGACACAGTGAGTGCTGGAGCACCTGCACCATGAGCCAGGAACAAAGATAATATGGACACCAGCAAGTGGCCAAACGGTGAGTGCTCACCTCTGCCAGCCTCCTGAAGCCCACCAAGCAGAGCCCCTGGATTTCATCCGACTGCAGGACCAGCACAGTCCAGAAGGCTCAGTGTGTGCGACCCACAGTAAAAGACATTTGGAAATCCCACACCCCGGAGCTGGGCAGTGCCAGAGGGGTCCCCAAGCTGCCCACAGAAGGAGCAGCACCCCTCACAGCCCAGCGCTGCATGCCCTCAGCCACCATGGTGCTGCCCCTTATCACAGCTGAGGGAAGTCTGGAGGGAAAATCAGTCCCCCAACTGGTTATACTGGCTGGTGACAGTGCTTTAATCTCTGTCCTGTAATCACACTTCACCCTTAAAACTATGACAAATTCTTCAAAAAAGGTATTACATATAAAGGTACTGCAGGCTTTTGTCACCTGCTACTGACTCCCATCTTGGGGTTCTGAGTCAACACCATGGCACTCTGGCACCTGCCCCTCACCTCCACATTTTTGGCCCTGCTCTTCCATCACTCACTAATTCCCCAAAACCTCAGTGTTAAGGGGTTGGGCCTGTTGAACACTGACCCAGCAGGCACATGGTGCACCCTCAATGCACACAATCCCCCTTGGCCAGTTCCCCTCTGGTCGCTTGTAAAGAGCCAAAGCTGCAGCCCATGCTCAGGCTGGAGAAAGGTGTTGCCCACCTGGTTCAGCTGAGCACATCAGGCCTCTGAAAGAGGCAGGTACCAGCAGAGGAGTGAGCATGTCGAGGGCGGGATGGTTTTGAATGAGGAGAGTGCATGCTACTAATCACTGCACAAGTAGGAGCTGTCAGCTAAAGGCCATCATCACGCTCATTTCCATCATCACATGACAGAGCTACAGGCAGATCCAGACTCTGTTCCAGAAAATATTCACCTCTCAGGCAAATGCCTGGCAGATAGGTCTGGCTGCCTCCACTTACCTTTTCAAAGCAGCTCTCAGCAAAGAGGGTCAAGAAAGAAGTAATCTTGGGGAAATCAGCTCTATTGGGAGTCCTCAAAACCAGAGGGCAAGCAAGCACTAGGGACAGCACTGGACATGGGTGCTGGATGTTTCCATACAGCCTCTACTAAGAATTTTTACCTCCAGGGGAAACCTACGACCATTCCTCCACATGGGAGGGCAAACAAACCCACAACACAAAATGCAGACAAAATTAACAAAATTGAACCTCACCTTCAAAATATCCTGCAGCTGCCTCAGAACAGCATGGACCTCTTCTTGTAAAAGCCATTTAAACTCTTCTTCCTACATCATGGGAAAATAGTAGTGGAATCATGAGAAGTCAAACAGTGGAAGTAAATCTCTCAGACACATGTGAAACTTATTTAAGTTCCAAGTGTGGTGCTATTTCTGTGCTGTTTAAATCAAGGAGGAAAAGAAAAAGATTTCTTCCTGGTTTGCTCAAACACCTCAGTCTCCACATCTCCACTTGTCTATCCCAGTCCAATGAACTGTCCTCATTCTTGTCCTGACTTTGTTTAACAAAGCAGCATTCACACAAATCACTGTACCAATAATCCCAGAATTATGAAAGAACAGGCAGCATGGGATGCAAATTTCAGAGCAAAGTACAAATCCTGCTGCTTCAAAATCTGGAGCATCTTTTTAAGCTGCTGGGATGGGCTGACCTGACTGCCAGACACCAACACAACCTTCCCCACTGCCTCTCTTGAACAGGTTGGGGGAGGAAATAAGTTTGTGGGTTGGGGTAAAGCCAGGGAGATCCATTTCCAGTTCCTGGTACAGGCAAAACTGTGCCAATTTGCAGACAAATTTGTTGCCAATTAGACGGTGAGAAACAAAGATAAAAACCAAAATGCCCTCCCCTCCCTCCCAGCATTTCCCCAAGTAACAGCAGACTAAAAGCACAGCAAGCTAAATTGAAAATGGGGTGGGGGAGACACAGACAATCACCGGGCCAAATTCAGTAACCAACAAGTTTGGATCTGGTGACTCATTGTCTTGGGCCTCCATTAGTTGCTGCCACAGAGAAGGCTGTATAAAGCAGACTCTCAAAGCACAGCTAATGCTTCTGTTAAACCATGAGATCTCATCCAGATCATCAGAGAAGTGGGGACAAAAGCAAGCAGACTACTACTTGTTACCCCGTAAGAAAAGAGAAATTTTCCATGTGGAAAGTTATGGAAGGGAATGAATTGAGCAGATTGCCCAAAGAAAAATGGGCAAGGTGTGGTCAACTCAGAACTTTAAGCTTGTGGTTTCTCTGGTAGACAGTTCCCGTTCACCATGAGGCACACAAAATAACCACTCATTGATGTGTCAGCACCTCACACAAGAGTTTTCCCAACAACTAGTAGGAGAAGGCCAAGTTTGTTTCAGCAAACATTCACCCAAAGCCAGCACACACAACAAAGCCAGGTAGGACTCCCTGTTATCCTTCAAAGAAGTCTGGGTGCAGGACCACTGACTTCCACCATTTAATCCTGGTCTGGATTTCTGGGAATCATATTGATCACAGAACCACAGACTGTCCTGAGCTGGAAGGGACCCATCAAGTCCAAGTGCGGGTCCTGCACAGGACACGCCAACAATCCCACCATGTCTCTGAGAGCATTGTCCAAATGCTTCTTGGACTTTGTCAGCCCTGGGGCCGTGACCACTGCCTTGGGGGAGCCTGTTCCAGTACCTGACCACTCTTTGGGTGAAGATCCTTTTTCAAATATCCAGCCAAAACCTCCCCTGACACAGCTCCATGCCATTCCCTCGAGTCCTGTCACTGTTCACCACAAAGACAGATCTCTCTGCTCTTTCTGTAGCGCTCGCTCTCCTCCAGATTCCCAAAGGAACAGTGATCCCATGGGTGCAGCAGATTCCTTCAGTGCCTCCACCACCCACCGGCACTATGCAGGTGTTTCTACTTCAAAATCCCACTGGTGTCTTTCTCCCCTCTAGTCACAGCAAGAAATCTCCCCCTCCACACTAATTTCAGACTGAGTCAAGTTCATGCACCACATCTGTGCACTACATAGCTGTATTTTTGGGAATACTGCTCATAACCTTCCAAACCACATTAACGTGAGAAAGACCTGTTTTCCCCCGGGGCTTTCCACTCAGCCCGATGGATCTCTGAACCGCCTCCCCAGAGCGGACGTCTTGCTCCTCCCTCGCAGCCGCTGTCCCGGGGAAGCCGCAGTGGCGGCTGCTCTGCGCCATCCCCGCTGCTGCACCAGGTCCCCAGGGCGGCTCTGGCCGTCGTCATGTGCGGGGCCTGTCACCAAGGTCACGGTGCACATTCGGGGTGCGCCAGGAGCAAGGCGGCCCCGCCCGGGGCACACTGGCACGGAGACCCGAGCGCCGCCGCCGGGGGAGGCCGGAGGAGGCCCGAAAGCCTGGCCCGGCCACACGGCCGGAACGCGGGCACCGCCTGCAGCCAGGGCAGCTGCCCCGCGGTCGGGACCGGGCGGTCCTGGCATAGCGCTCGGCCCGGGCCGGGGCGCGGGAACAACGGACGGCCTTTCCACCCCATACCGCAGCTCCCCGCCCGAGCAGCCAGAGTGGGCCTGCGGGGCCCCGGCAGGGCTGCTGTGGCCGGGGCGGGGCCGCTGCCGCTCGCTTCGACCCCGCCGAGCGCCCGCCTGACTCACCAGCACCGCCCGCTCCGCCGCGCTCGCCATAGCCGCCGCCATCCCGCCGCCGTCCGCACCGCCCCCGGCGGCCGCGGCTCCGCCCCGGGCGCCGCCATTGGCCGAGGCACCGCCCCGCCGCTCCTTCATTGGCTAACGGCACGGCCGGGCAGAGCCTGATTGGGCAGCATCCCGTCCAGGACCCCTCCCACTCACGGTCATTGCCCCTCCCGACCCCGCCCATGGCGCCTCACGGCAATGGCCCCTCACAGTCCCGGCCCCGGCCGAACGCGGGGATCAAACCGAGCTGCGCGTAAGAATCCTCAGGAATGCGTGAAAACGTGCAAGTCTCATCGCCTCTTCTCAAAACAAATATATTTATCCTGGCAGGGAGGTCGGCGGGTTCGAGCGGGAGCGAGGGGGCCACGCACACAGAGCCTTCATCGGATCGGCCCCTCGTGGAAATGATCCTTTATTCCCGGAGCAGGGAAAGCTTCCAACAGCACCAGTTCCCTGCTGCAAGCACAGCTCTCGACTTTGTCACGTTCTGCGTTGCTTCTAGTGGCAGTGCTCTAGAGGGAGTGGTTCCTTGGGCACCTGTAACTCCTGTACCTGGAGCCCCCTGGCGTGAGCACCAGCCCCTCGTGCCTCGGCAGGAACAGCTGCAGCTGTCCAACTGCAAAAGCTGTCCGATTATCCACAAACAGTATTCCAGAGCTTGCAAAGACTTCAGTTGAGGGATCGTGTCTTGGAATGCCCAACCCACTGCTGAGTTAGTGTTCATAGAATCATGGAATAGTTTGGGTTGAGGGACCTTATCACTAGTCTCGTTCCACGCCCCTTCCACTGGACCAGGCTGATCATAAGACTTAGTGTTCAAAAAACCCCAAATGCCAGAAGGATGGATACCCCAGCCCATCAATTACACAAGTTGTCATCAACACCAGAACATTAAAACTAAGCATCCTCCTCTCACCCCAGCTGCATGGAGCCCTCTGCACACAGAGGCTGGAATTAATCCAAACTCATCCTCTGCAATGCCTCACTGACAGTTCCAGGCTTCAGCAATTGTCAAAGTGCTCCCGGGAACACTGTGGTTTCTCAGCAGCTCTGAGTTTCTAATATTCTGTGGAAGACACATATTTCCTTAATGCCTCAAGACAACTCTGACAGGCTTTAGAAAGTGTCACAAGAACACTGTGTTACCAAGAAAGGTTTTATTCTTTTTGCCAGTAGCTTTGTTAATTGCACAAAAAAAACCCCAAAAACAACAACAAAAAAAAAAAAAAAAAGAAAAAAAAAAACAAACAAAAAAACCTGTTTTGCCATTTAAACATTTTCCACACATCCTATTCTGAATGACAAACGTTAATTAAAAACAAGGCAAGAAAATAAAAATTCACAACCTTAATGAACTATAGGATCTATCATTGAGGAAAAAGGAAGTTGCTTTTCTTACAAGCTTTTCACAAGTGTCACATTTTCTCTTTAAAAAGGAGGGAGTCAGAAGAAAGCAAATTGCTAAAACAAATCCTCATAAAAAGAAACTTTACAGAATTGTCAACGATATTAAGACAACATTGACTAGCTAGTTTTATTAGAGCATCTCTCAATCCACTGCTTCCCTCACTCCCCTCCCCCAAATCTCAGGCCTAGGAAACAGATTGAGGTCCATGTTCAGAGGCTACAGACATAAATACAAGAATCCTACTGAGACTGATAGCAATCTCAACAGGCATCTGGAACAGTCTGGTTTTCCCCATTTCCATCCCTCCTCCTCACTTCACAGCCACATAAGAGCTCTTGGTCTCCTTCTGCTCCTCCCTGGCACACCTGTGACTGTACAGCTGGCCAGGCAGCACCACAGCTACTCTACAGCCACTCTCACTGGACATCAGCCCAAAGCTGCAGTCAGACCTTCCCAGGACAAATTACAGTGTTGAATTAGCCTGTACCCACCACTCCCACAGAAATAATCATATTCATTCTGGGAAATGCAGTATTTCTGGAAAACAAACCCTGCAGTAGTGAGCTGCCTAGGGACCAGTTCTTGGAATTCACTATGAAACACCTGTCACAGGACTTGAGAGCTCCTTTTGCATTCTCACTGTATCCAGAGGCACCACAAAGTAACAGAGAAGAAGATCCTCCATTACCTTTGCGCAGACCCATTCACCTTCACTCTGGCCCAAAAGGGCAGGGAACACATAGGGGATGCTGCTGCACTGGCTCGGCACAGTTCACTCTAAATTGCGCTTGAGACAGTACCTCCCTCTTCCTCCCAAAAATTTTCCACTCTAAAATCTGTAGTCTCATCTCCTACCTGCAAACCCACAATTTCCCCCAGATGCCCTCAATGCATAATCCGTTTGAGTGATTTCCTTCCTGTGGCATGTTTAACCAAGGACTTCAGGTGCTAAACAGCGGAGATGTGGATGGGGAAGCGCAGTGTGTCAAAGCAGGTCAATGGCTGGTTATCCTGGGCACATTTCTGTGCCTTTTAACATGGATACCTACATGCAGGACGGCAGCGGCACTGTCAAAGGAACACGGATGTACGACTAGCATCGCTCACACACACTGACCAACGGGCAGTGAGGTCTGACAGCTCTTTTGCCAGGTGTTCACCATAGGACATAAGTAATGCAGAACACAGCATGAGCCCAAAAAGAACAGAGATCACAGGAGGTGAAATACTCAAAGTAACATTTAGAGCATGAGGCATTAGATGTTGTGATTCAAAATGAGTATCTGATACTCTGTTTCTTAACAAGGTGCCCCTGAACCATACGCATACACTGCACAAAGCGGGATTGGGAAGAAATTCTAATCCAGGGGAAATTTCCTTACACAGCCATTAAGTTCCTAGGAATAAAAAAAAAAAAAAAAAAAAAAAAGAAAAAAGAGTGGGAAGAGCAGACCTTAGGGATTTAAAGGAACTCAGCCTAATTTGAATCTGTTCCTTTTCCTTTCAGAATCCCAGCCCAAGGAAGGAAGGAGACTGTGCCACCAAGAAGTGATTTTGGCCAAAAGTTTCTCACTTGGTATTTTTCTAACTCTAAAATCTAAAATGCAAGAACACTTTTAAAAGGCTGAGAATTTAAAAAACAAACAAACAAACGAAAAAAACCCCACCCTGCACATTTTGAGAGACAGGCATCCTTTGGACTCTTGGTTGCTCTGCTATCAACACTGAGAGCATCTCTGATCTCTAGCCTTGGCATCTGTGCAGTTCATGTCACCCATTTCTAAACTAAAGCTCAGCAGTGGTCTTTCCCTCCCCCATTTTAGTTACTGTTCTTTCTAGAAGTTGGTATCTGTCCACAAGCAAAGTCACAGTTTCAGGGAAAAGGCTCATGCTGTGCTACTTTGTACCCAGAGCAGGAACACTAAGAACATGTATGGAAAATCTGACATGTATAAAGATCACTAGTCAGTACACAAAAGTATCCCTATGAGGTAGGTAATCATCACCCACCTTTACAGATGGGCAATCAGGCTGAGAGATGTAACAACCATGCAAAGGCCAGAGACCGTGGAAAGGAGCTCAGGATTCTTAACCTCTTGGATCATTCTTCTCGCCCCTTTCAGACTCATCACTCTGCTTATGACAGTGCTATAATCCAAGACACCTTTGTAATTAGGGACTACAAGGGTTAAAAAAAAAAAGCAAGAAGTAGCAGAACATAAGCTAAGGCCATGAGCAAGTAAAATCTCTAGCCCAGTTTTCGGCTCTGTGCTTCTCCTGCAGTTTTCTATGCAAACATGTTGCTCTCCAATCTGTCTTGGATGGGCTGTGATTAGCCTTTTAGGAGGCTCATTGACACTGGCATTCTC
Source organism: Corapipo altera (assembly GCF_003945725.1). Taxonomy (NCBI): domain Eukaryota; kingdom Metazoa; phylum Chordata; class Aves; order Passeriformes; family Pipridae; genus Corapipo; species Corapipo altera. Next base: position 1,464,206 of record NW_020884981.1, on the reverse strand, counting down.
CCATTTTCAGTACCATTTGTGTTCCCTAAGCTATAGCTGTCTGTACAGGGGAAGACATGGATTCAATGTGTTGTCTTTAACAGTACAGGAATTCCTCCATTAAGGTGCAGGGGAGGTGGAAGTTTAAAAAGAATAGAATCATGACAGTGTTGCATGCAACCTCCATTACCCTCTGGAACTGCCCTTCTCCTCCACGGGAGGTGCTCTGTTCTCTAACAGTGCCAATTAACAGGAATGCTCCTCACCTTACTTGGGACCAAGGACTTGAGTGATATTCACAGGCAGATGGGGTGTTTGTCATCTGTCTCCTTGATGCAGAGAGTCCAACATACACATTATTTCACAGCAAAGGAGAAAAGGGGTTGTTAGAAACAGCATCTTGGACAAGCAAAAAAAAAAGGAGAAAAATAAAAGCAGCCAAGCAGCGGGTTTCTGGGAGAGTTGCCTCAGAGCTTCTGAACAATTGCCGCTGTTCCGTCCCATGACTATCAGTGCATGGCATGGACTTTTCTAATTAGACTGCAACAATCCGAGCCCCCTCCTCCCCACCTCCTGCCACAGGGGAAGGCTCACCGCAGCAGCTGCCTTGGTGGCAGGTCTCAAAGTCTGTGTATAAAAGGAAATGGAAAGACAGAGATGGACTGGTCCAGAGTTAAAACCCAGTATCATAATAATATTAATCAATAATCATCGTATGAACAGTAAGAAGGGTGCAGCCTAATGGATGTAGGCCCTGTAGACTGCAGACATGTCGTTGTCAGATTGGTCCAATGCTTTTGCTCGTTTATAGACCTAGAGAACAGAAATCAGAAAAGGATCAGAGCCTGCACTTAAGTGAAGCCTTTCCCCAGCAGAAAAATTCCCTTGTTGGCCACTGCAATCAGAGAACTGCACAGTATGTCAAGTAATCAGAGCAGTGCAGATCAGAATGATTCTGATCTGCAGGTCTTGTTGAGGCCATCTGTGTTTCCTGATGTGACATTCTAAGGGCTTCTACAATCAAAACAAATCCAATGTCACCCTAGTCAAAATATATTTCAATCACTGTTTCTTTGTATTAGAGATTATGTAATTCTTAGATTTGCATCTCTTGTGGACAAATTGCTCTGCTGAATAGATGAAGAACACATGTCTGAACACTGGACAACTCTTACCTCGTTGGCAGCAGCTGCCATGGGAGTTGGGTGGTTGACAGAATCGCCCAGTGCAATAGCTAATCTAAGATCCTTCTGTATGTATTTCAGGTAGAAATCAGGTTTAAAGTTTCCTTGTAAGATATCTGTTGAGAGGAATGCATGCAAAAAGTAAGCATAACAAAAGTAAGCCAAGCCCATGTTGCAAAGGGCTGAAATTCAATACCCATCTCCCTTTCCCTTGCTGATCACTACTTTTAGCTCTCCTGTTTCTCTATTCTCTATCTACACTATGATGTCAATAGCGACATCATCTGGTTGCAGGAGATGATGTCACTATTGCCCACTGACAAAGTGACCTCAGATTTCTAAGCAGCTTACCCTCCATTTCACCTGCTACCCTGCCCCAATGAAATCCTAACTCAAGCACTAGGCAGTCCTAATTCATATTCTCAGTAGCCCTGGCTATGAAGGGGAAGGAATGGAACTCAGATCTGCATCTCCAAAATGCTTAAAATAACCATAATCCCAAGCTGATGAAGATGGGACACTTATTTCTCCCTTTCTGCCACTAGCTGAAATGCTGCTAGGTTGTAACAAATGCCCTATAATAAAACAATATAAGAGAACTTTACTTTGGCACTTCTGGTCCAGGAAGATGCTGGCAAGTTGTCCCTGATTGAGGATATCCAGAAGGGTCTGCTGGGACTGGCCAGTCACTTGAGCCAAAGTCAGTCCTTCTGCTATTGTTGCCATGAAGCTGCCTTGGACCATGTTCACAATCAGCATCATCTTGGCAGCATTCCCTACCTCACCTGGGAGTGAAAAACATCATTGAGATTCCTCCAGAAGAGAAACAGCAGCCCTGCTCCCCCAGCCCACATAGCAGTAACACCACTAGACTCTTTGCATCAAGCACTCAGTAGCTTCCCCTGAAAGATTTCAGAAAAAGTTCTCATTTTTCAAGCACTCAAAGGAAGGGAGAAATCGTAACAAAATATGATTTAAAACCAAAAGCATCACAGATCCTCTAAAGTGAGACAGTATTCAAAAAAGAAACCTTAGCCTGCAGGCTCTGAAACTGGCCAAGTTCCAGAGGAGCAGGCCAATTTCCCACATTGCCCAAGGAGACAAGAAACAAATCACATATCCGCCTCAGACCCCTTGCTGGAAGGAACTAAGAAACTGCTGTATTTCAATTACCTAGGAAAAAAGAGGTCTTCCCCATGGCTTGGAAACAGCTGCTGCAGTCCTCATATAAACCCCTGTCACCAGCTGCCAGGATCACAAGCATCCCATCATTAGAGAGCTGCTGGTTTCCTGAGACTGGTGCTTCCAGAAAGCGACCACCCCGGGACACTATCACCTGGAAAAGAACATCTCTGTTTAGCTGTGCATGGACAGCAGCAGGAACATCACTCAGAGCATTCCTGCCCCTGAGGACAGAATTTTAAAGCAGAACAAACAGCTCTAACATATAACCAGGAGAGGAAAGCACTAACACGTGATGCACTGTATCCTATAAAGGATACTTAAGACCAAAAGTTGCCCTCACACTCCAGCAAGACCTTCCTGCACCCATCACTATTGTGCATGTTTTAAACAGCTGAACTGACATGCTTTAGCCATGGCACCCTGTACTGGCCAAGGGACCAGTGCTGAAGGTGTACATGTGGTGTGGGAGTATCAGAAGATTGACCGCTGGGGTATTTTCCCCCTTCTCCCCAGAGAGGAAAGGCATTTGACAGATCTCTTCAGCCAGAGGTTTACTAATACGTATGATTTTTATTCTCCAAACTGATGCTACACACTACTGCATCACCAACACATCTGATACCACAGCAGAAGTAATCAGAACACTTCTACAGAAATCCTCTCTATTATATTTCTACAGAATGAAACATGAGGGCATTCTTTCTTCCCAGAACATCTTAACTAAGGAGGTTATGCATTCTATCAATTTAACTACATTTATTAATCCAGACAGGACTTTACCATCCAGTTTGCGACAGAATACCAATCTGGCTATAAATACCTCTTAAGAGATCAAAATTTGTCTGTCTGTTTACACTTGATGCCAGCTAACAGACCTGCCAAATCTACAGGTTTGCTGGTATCACCAGGGAACATCTCATCCAACTCTGTTTGCTGGTCAAGATTTGACACATTATTTTGTCTAATTTGCCTGGAACTTGAGAGTCTCCCAAAAGAAGCCCAACAGGTAATAAACCGCCTGAAGCAACACGAACTGCTTCTGAATCACAGGTGTTAAGAGGCTCAGTTCAGTGATTACCTGGGCCAGCTCTGTGACTGTGTCTGCATCCACGGTGGACATATCCACATAACACTTCCCCGGGCGAATCCCCTGCAACACTCCACTCGGACCAAGCACCAGCTGTGGAGAACAGAAGAGCGGTAAAGCAATAGGGTGTCTGCAGAGAAACCCCAATCCTGCAGGACAGGAGGCCAGGTGAGCCTGGCACTGCAGTGGCAGACCACCAGAGGGGAATCAGAACCTGTCCTCAAAGGGTTGGTTTTTAAAAAGTATGATTTTTGTTTGGACGTTTATTTTTACACAGCTGCACTATTCAGCATCTACAATTACCCAGGCTGCTGTGGTTAGCAGGAATCAGAACTGGCATTCAGTGACTGCATCCCATAGTCTAACCAGCGGAGGTAAAATAAGAGCTAATCCTTACATCCTTTGCTGCTTTTGGATCTGAAACGCAGGCAAAGGTGATGTCACATGTGGAGACAACTTCAGCAGGGGTTCTTCCCAGCCGTGCACCCTCCTGGATGAACAAATCACACTGTAAAAGGCACAAATCCAAAGGTAAGAAAAATTAAGTACAGAGCAAATGGGTTCTTTGCATTTTGCTGAAACAAACCTCACTGCTGGACACAACTCTGAAACAGTCAGGCACGTTAATTACACAGCAACTTGGTCGTCTTCCCTTGCTTTGTCCACACACACATACAGAACTTTTCTGAAACTCCAGGTGAAGAACTTTGAAAGAAAACACTTAGGTGAAACGATAAGAATGTTGTGGGTTTGGGAAGAGATATTAAGGAAAAAAATTGGAAAAAGAACAGAGAAAAAGGTGTTACTGGACACTAAACAGGAATATGCACAGCTGAGACTGATGTGTTTCAGCAGCCTGCTGCTTCAAATCTTAGCTCATTCTTACCTTATCCTCTCATACCAGTCATGTTTTGCTATTAAAAAAAGATAAATCTTTTAAACCCTTTTAACTAAGTAACTACAGGGCCCTTCCTGCTTCGATATTGCACAGCATCATCCGAGTACATCTCCCCCAGATACCTACTTTTCCTCCTCCACTACAAAGAGTAACACTGTTGAGAATGTGAGCGCAATATAAGCTCCATCTTCGCTTTGAATGCCCCCATAAAACCCTTCTCATCCTGGTCTGTTGACACAGCAGGTTTCCAACAGAACCCTTGTTACTGCAAAAATGGATGTAGACAAAGCTGTGGTTGAGCAGTACATCTTACCACACCTCTCCTGGGATAACTCCCCCCCATACCTGGCCTTTTTGGCGTAACACTGGATATTCACATCAGCAGTATTTCCAGAGACATATCACATCCCAATTCCCAACTCATATACAAGGGTTTAATTTTTCTGACAACTCTCTGCTCTCGTACAAAATGGCAGTGGGGTGGGACTGGTAATGTAAAGTGACCACACGAGAACAGCCCACAACTGCATCTGGTCACAAGTGCCCACTGACAAGCACCTAGGAAACAGGAACAGAAAAAGGTAGCAAGTGCATCCTTGTGTTTCTTTGGCATCCTCTCCCAGGCACCACCGACAGATGACCTCAGGCCTCCCTAAGCTACAGGGGGAACTGCATGCTTAAGAAAGGTTCAGGCACATGCCTACCTTCTCAGCAGTCCGGTTCCAGACAGTGACAGTGTGACCCATCTTCAGCAAGTTGGAGACAATGCCACTTCCCATCAGGCCAAGGCCCAGAAATCCTATCCTGAGGGGTAGAGATAAACGTGAATGCAAGAGAAAGCAGTAGGTGTTCATCTCTCATGGTGCTGAATATAATGAAGAGTAAACTCTGGAGCATCATCAGCAAAAAAAAAAAATAATCCCCAAACATGTTCCAGTGCAGCCAAAGCTAGAATGGGCAGATACTGAGCTTTAAAATCAAGCTGGGATTTATTTTGCTTACCAAGCATCCCTAACAATTTCCTGGAGAAAGTCTTCACCCTAACTTCAGAAGATCACATAAATATTAAAGGTTTGAGTGGTCTGGGCTCTTTTTGGTTTTGGGGGGGGCTTGGTTCGTGGTTTTTTGTTTGTTTTATTAAAATTGCTGTTTGTGTGCTTTCTGTTGCCAGCCATTGCCTCACTGAAGTTAAAGGGAACATTTAGAGATCAGCAGGTGCTTCTCTAATTAATTTTCTGGTTTTAAAGTTGTCACACATACAATGCTTGTATATATAACTGAATGATACATTACAATATTTATTTTAATAAAGCCTAGCAAGGACTACTGGGGTAAGCATCATGCACAGACCCAAGATCTAGTCCCTGCTCTACAGCTGTGATTTCAAACAGGAAGAGAGGAAGTATTAGGCCAGTGCAGGTCACAATGAGTCCCAGACAGCAGCTGCCTTCCCCTCCTCCTCCACCCCCAAGCTGGAAAGAGTTTTGCTCCCCTCATTCGAGAAAAAGACAATGTGCCAACAAGTTCCATCCTTACAGTCACCTGCAGCAGGAATTCCTTTGCAGATATTGCTGCAAGGACCCTTTTATCCATCATGCAGCTTCCTGCAAAACCCACAGCTCTAGGAGAGATTTCAAAGCACTGAGCTACACGTCTGATGTAACTTCACAATGAAAGCTACGTGGCAATCCCCCAGTTACCTCAGCAGAATTAGCAGTTGCACTGTAGCTTTCACAAACCACCTTGTCCTTTCTCAGCTAGCCATGCTGCCTTTTCTTCAAGCAAACTAATTCAGACAGGGCAGAGCAAGTCACCACAGGCTCCCTATGCAGCCAAAACAAGGTCCACCTATTCTCAAGTCTCTAGACCAGCAGAGATACTCCTTTCCAAACCCACCTCTGAGCCACACTTTCCTGAGAGACTGTTTTACCTGAACAGCTTCATTGTTATTTTGGTTCCCCTGGAGTACTGGTGAGAACTGACATCCCATGAGAGCAGCCCAAACGGCAAACAGCAGGAGTGGCCTGAACTCAATTTGAACAGAGCGGAAGTTACAGAGTGAAACAGGAAGCTCAAGTTCGGCTTCTCTCACTCTATGAAGGAGAAAGGGGGTGTTTAAAAGAAACCAGAAAGCTCACGTGCTACACAGCAAAGGTCTTGTGATGGGAGAACGCACCTCCCTCTTCCTCTTGTCTTCTGCATGCCCAAGAGAGTGATTAAACAACCCCAGTCAACTGCAAGGCACTACCGGTGACAGATCCCCTTTTATCTTCCTACCTCATGTAACACTCAAGAATACTGCTGCTAACGCCCTGCAGTGGGACCTTGTGCATAGGGCAACTGTAGAAACACCCCAAATTGCAGATGTATCCAGGACACAATTTATTCTGAGTATTGTACTGTACAGTCCCCTTTGTTTTTAGCTGCCTCCCTCCCCTTTGCCCCTAGATCAGAGTTTCATACAAGGACAGAGGAGATGTGTAGTTGGAGGGAAATGTCAGGTTTATTCATTCGCAGTGACTGGCTGGACAGTGGCTGCATGTGTGAGCTGTGAAGGAGAGAAAGGGAAATGGCTGAAGTGTGTTGGAGATCTTACTTTTTGTCTGTAGGCGTGATGCTGCCATTGACTGCTGTGCTGTCTGCTGCCTGGATGGAGGTGGATCCTGTCTCCTGGGGGAGTGGGGTGGGGTGGAAAGAGGGGGAAAAAAATAATAAAAAAAATAGAATGCACAGCTCTGGAGGAACTGCAAGGCCTCACAACAATAGGGAAAATCCATCAAAACCAAGATTTGCCTTACCTCTTCACAAACCTTCAGCTTCTTTGTGATGGCTTGATAGCAGACAGCTGGCTGTATAGAGAAGACAAAGCATTCAGGAGAAGGACAGTGCTGACTTGCTCTGCTGAGCAAACAGACCATATCCTTGTTCCATAGGAACAGGCAGCCCACCCACCCACCACCATCTGCAAAGCAAGACAACTCTGGGGCTTCCCTGAAGGGGAAAAAATAAAACCAAAACCCTATTGCAACATATTAGGTCATCCTTTCCCACCCTGCCCCAGCAATTCAGCCTGTCTTCTAACAGAGGTCCTGCAAACTCCCTTCTGTAGGTCCTATGACAGGCTGCTCTGGAGACCCCAAAATGCAGGGCATCCCTGCTCCCACATTTAGCTCTCTGAATGGAGCAACCTCACATCTACGCTCACCATGTCTCTGCAGCAGTAGAAGCAAAACCTTCTGGTTAACACGAGAAGGCACGTGGCTTTCTACAAAGGCTGCTCCTTCCCATGCTGCTTACTGTGAGCTTGTCTAGATTAAAACTGTTAGCAGCTCTTAAGCCTTCTAACTCTGCCCAGATCCTCAGCGAGATATAAATCCTTTTACATTAAACTGATCTTTCCTTTTCCTCCTGATGTTCACTGCTGAATATAAAATCCTGCAAGGCTTCTGACTCTTGGGAGATAAATTTGCTATATCTTACAAAGAGCTTTTCTAGTTCTGGAAATTCTCCTGCAACATTCAGTGAGTTGACAAGCCCATCCAGATGAGGAAACTGACAGGACAGCCATCAAAAACAATCAAACAGCAGGATTCTCAAACAGAAAAACAGCTTTTCCTGCCCACCAATCTTCATTCTACAGACTTTATTACAATAGATCTGTCAAAACCTAGTGCTCCATGATCTTTAATTACTTAAAACTATTCACTGTACTCAATGCTAAATCACTCTAAACCTTAAGGCTGGAAAGTAATTGAACTACAAGATTGCAATCTAATTGCCACTAGCCCTCAAAAAACAGAATTCTGGAGCTCTTTACACATACTCCTTGTACTCAGCCCCAGCAAAGGGCAGGATGCCAAGCTAGACAGACCAGGAGCATGATCCTGTCTGTCAAATCCTCACCTTCTCTGTCTGGCTCAGCAGGAAGTGATGAAAGTGTGGATCACTGTCCTTCGCGGGCTACAAAGAGAGCAAGTACAGCCTCAGAAACATTCCCAGAAAGTCACTGAGCAACAACAGCACAATTCCCTTGCTCTCCCAAGCTGCATAAGAACAATAGCTTAAGGTGGAAAATATAAAATGTATCAACTGTCTGAAGCAGCCTGTTTCAATTAAGCAGTTTACACTGTGTTTCATTCTCAAAACCCAAGCCATTCAAACCAAATTCCTCATTTTTGGATATCTGTAGGAAAACCAGAGAAGTACATGAGCAAGAGTAATATGGGAGGAAGAAAATTCATATCCTGCTTCTTCCCCTCCTAGGGGAATGAAAACATTTATTTTTCACCTTTCAAGGAACTCCTTAGAACAGCAGTCTGGGAACTGGCTGGAGGTTACACATAGCAATGCCACATGCCAGGCAAACCCTACTAACAGCAACGAGGAGTACAGGCCCAGGTACTTCACCTCTCCAGTGAGCATCGTATACAGTAGCCTGGAGTCAGGCTGCTCTTACTCTGCTTTGCTGATCACTTATTTATGCGCAAAACTGACAGGTTTTCAAAGCTGCTTATGAAGAAAATCAAATGAAACCACCCCATATGAGAGTACCAAGTCAGGGAGACACTATCCACATTACCTCCAATTTGGGGAATTCAGTCCAAGAAATAGTTTTGAAACAAGAAGTGCAAAAGTAAGTACAGCAAGTTAAGTGTGAATCCCAGCATACTTCTGAACTGCCTGGGATATTGTCCAGCTATGTTCTGTGCAGAATGTTCTGACACAAGGAAGATAAGATCTTGCTGTTTTACAGCCACACACAAGGCTCTCAGAACCAAACTTGGTTCCTAGATCTTCTGTGTTGTAAAGCTTCTCACCTCACTGACACTTGGTGGCCATTTAAATCCAGCTACTGTTCCAGTCATCACTCTCTTCACTGTACTTGATTCTGGAATTGTGAGGTCCTGAGGAGACAGAAGGAGGATTAGAAAGAGATTACAACCTGGCTCAGGGGCTGGCCACAGCACGTTGATCATACGAGCACACATACAGAGTTCTGAAAGCACTACCAACGCCTTCCATTTCACGGGCCTTCCCATAGCATTCATTGTATTATCAACACAGGTGAGGTGAGGAAAATACGAACTGCCAATGAAGGAATTCAACACAGTTATGGCTTCTGGAGAGTCCATTCTTCATACCTAAGAGGAATCATTGCACTTGTGCGCTCATGCAATGAGCAGAGAAGCAAACGAACACACTTGATCCAGTATTTTCTTCTGGTGGAATGCAAAAAGCTTAGCAAATGGGTGAAGAACATCATTACAAGTAGAAGTCTAAACTCTTCTGATCCTGCCCTGTCACAAAAGAATAGCCTACCTGTTATCAGGAGAACCTTCAAAATAAAAGGCCAACAGCCACATGTGCTTAAGTCTGCAGAATCTGTGAAACAAACTGTATGTGGGCTGTCCCATCCACTCAACCGACCCTGGTTTGTAGTTCATGATAGTACTTAACACATTGAGGTTTTCACTGTTGAGCAGATTAAATTTTATCTTTTATTTCCCCAAGACATACAGGTTGAAATAGGTCACAGACATGCGCTATAGACACACAGGTCTTTATGTTACATGAAGAGAATGTGCAGGACTCCTGCACAGTATGTGCTGTCTTCCTGAAATGAGGGTGCAGAAATGGAATCCCATTATCTCCCCTCCAAAATTACTTCCTGAAAATGCAAAATATACCTTAATGTCCACACAGAAGCACAAGAGAAGAGCACTGTTTGTAAAAAAAGGTCAGAGTAAGACTCCTGGAGGTAATCCGGATCGATGCGACTGTCCAAGTGTTAGCAAGGACAACGTAGACATCAGACTGCAAACTTAAAAGTGTCTAGGCAGAGTCCTGCATACTAAAATTCTCTTAGACAGCACACTGCTGTTTCAATTGGTAAAGCAATTGAATGCCTTGATGCCTAAGAAGTTCTATTGGTCCTTTGAAAATATTCATATAAGCTTAAAAATAAGAGTATGTGGATGATCATCTATGGCTACAGAGTCTTTCTAGATAGGGCACACCTGGGCAACAACTAGATTCTTGAATTTTATGCATCCTTATTGCTTGGAAAGCCAGAATTTGGACTGTGATAGGGAAAAAAAAACCCAACTAAACAAATCCCAGCACTGTATTAATTCAGGACAACGACATTAATGTTTTCGACCCTAAGGGTAAAGAATGTGGGGAACTTATGAGAACCAGGCAAGAAGACAAGATTTTAAAATTTTTAAATTGTCATAGGCTGAAAAGCAGTATTAAGGTAGCACTGTTATATTTTCATGGCAATTTCTTTAATTGTCACTTCCCAGAAGCTATAAGGCTTACTTTCCTACCTTACCCTGCTTATTTTCCCTGTCTGTGGCCAGGCACTTATCACACAGCTGGCCACCCCTTTGTGGTAAGTTTAAAACCTCTCCACTGCCATGTGCCAGTAAAATAATGCCTACTACAACTCTCTCAAAGCACTCCGAAGGCCTGAGGTAGCTAACACAGTAAAACCTAGGCATACATTGTGTCAGCACAACCAGAATTCTCCCAGCCATTAGTTTTGATGGATTTTGGAATGAAGCTAGCTCAAAGACACAGCAGCACTTTGCAAGTGAAAAAAAAAGGCCCCATGGCTCATAGTAACAGAATTATGTGGAGACACAACATGCTCATAGGAAGACACTTAGAAAAGTTAAAGTTATGTCACCAGTGAAGCATTTTTCTGGATCAGTCAAGTCACAAGTTCAGTAATTATTAGTCAGAATTCACATATATGCATCCATTCCTCCTTTTCTCCAACTCCCCTCAGAAGCAGAAACTGATGGGCTCTGTTGTGCAGTCTGATTTCACAGACGCTGGCTCTAAAAAAGAGCCAGTATTTCCTTCAACTCCTTAGGAGTTGGACTAGATGATCCTTGTGTAGCCCTTCCAAACCAGGATATACTGTGACTCTATTCTATGATTCCTTCACAGCTAATATCCGAGATGATCAGCTTCATTTTATCACATCAAGAAAGAGTTTGCTGTTCAATCAGCAAAGGCAAATCCATTCATAGTTCTGGAGAGCCAAGACCACAATCTTGACTTGCATCCTGACGTGCACCGAAGGCAAAGACTGTGAAGCACAATGTGATCCCTCTGAAGCAGGTGAGCAAGCAGGCTGCTGCATGGTGTATCAGCTGAAGTCTCCCAGTCATCTTCAGGTGTAGTCTCTGATGGAGCATATGCCTCATAATAATCCACCAAAATAAATATCCATTTGGAAAAGGAAGATCTAGACCATAACCACGAGTTCCACAAAAAAAAAAGGCTAGAACTCTAGATGAGGGTAGACAAAGCATTGGTTGCTATCACTGCTGGTACAGCATCCAGAAGTATCAGGGAAGTAATGGGGATAAAATAATAATGCTCCAAGGTCAGACCTTTATAATGGAGGATGGAAACATACCCTGTAGCACAGAAGCTGAAATGAATACATTTAATTCTTCTGGTGGATTTCCCAGGCTACAAGTTTCTTCTTTAAGCTCTACCCCCTAAGAATACTTCAGCCTCTGTAAGTCCTGAGGGTGAAATGGACCAACTACCAATCACCTGATCATAGGAAACAGATGAGATGGGAGAAGTCAAGAATCAGATGAAGACCCATATCTCTTCACTAATCCTTACCACACAAACTGAACTCAAAGAATGGCAAGATGAAAAGTCTCATGATACAGCTTTCAAGGCCCTCTCAAAGACCCACTCACAGTAACTAATGGGTAAAAATCACAGGAAGAATCAACAATGTGCTTGCCAAAGGTATCAGGCAGTCAAATGTTCTAGGAGGAGCAATATGGAACAGTGTAAAAAAAAAAAGGGATACTGAACTGACTCTTCCTGCTGGCCTGTTAGTCAAGGTGCCAGTCAGCCCTCAAGTCCAGCTGCCAAGTCCACAGGCACTGGCGGACATGCACAACACAAACCTTCTCATCCTTGGGCGGACGCCCCCGCTTTCGGGGGCTCTGATCCTGGGCTCTTTTCAAGGGTGACTTTGATCCTCTCTCTGATGAGACAGAAGAGACCCTCTTTTTTCCTTCCCCTGTGCCCTTCTTCACCTTTCCTTCAGACAAACTGGCCTTGCGTTTCTCTTCACCAGCGGATTGCTTGCCTCTTTCTTCACTGGAATTACGCCGATTCTTCTCTTCAGTGGAGTTATGGGAAGACGCCTGAGAGATTACAGAATAGAAGATGGTAAGGAAAGAAGAGAAGAGATGGAATGATTTTCATGCAAAACCAAGGATGTGAAGGACCCTGTGCTGATTACTATCAAGCAAAACAACAGCACAGTGACTTGAAAACTAGATCTCTCTTAGTCCTTTGGAATCAGTGAGTGAAGTTCCTGGTTAGTTCTCCTGCAAAAACACATCAGTTTAAGCAAGCACGTAACAGAACAGGTCACCTGTAGACTTACTGGCAGTGTGCGCACTTCCAACACACTGAAAACAAGATTAGTAGATATCAAATTCTATTCCAAGACTTAAGACTGATTTACCACGAGCAAATCAATTAGCCACTTCAGTTGCTCCAGCAGTTTAACAAAACATTTTTCCCCACCAAACAAGATTAAATGAGGAAGAAGAGAGGATAAGAAATAAACCCGAAAACCAAAGGAAGGAAAACAAAACCACTCTCAACTTGCCAGAGGCAACAAACTTCTTTCACATAAAAACGCATCTAACCATTGTTCATGCCAAGACCTACTTTGATGCATACAGTGAAAAAGAACCCACTCACCTGGTCCTTGCCTTTGGTTTTTCTAAGAAACTCCTCTACAGCATCCACAGCTTGCTGGAAGCGCTTACCCTTATTAATCTTGATCATTTCCTCTTTGTGAGCGTGATAAGGCTTCAGCTGTTCCACTTTGATCCAAGCACTTGAAACAAAAAAAGAATTTAGTTATATTCTCCAAACAGCAGCTTTCACAATCATCCCACTTTCAGAAACACATAGATACACTTTCTTTCCCCAGAACCACTGATGACAGCAGCCCAAACTCGCTTGCTATCTTACAACCTCAGAGGTTGCTATTTCTGCATTCACTGAGAACTTTCTTCTGGCACTTTAACTTTGTTTCTTTTTAAGTTTTATCTCCTCTCATTCTAGCCGTGCCCCACTCTAAACATCAGTCATATTCTCTATCAGCAAGACAACTTTTGGATGTGATCACAGGCCATGTTTAGAACAATGGTAGCCCAGTGACTGCTCTTGTTTCACCAGGAGGAACACCCACACTCCCACACCTCCATGTGAAGTAGCCATGAATAACATGAATCTGCTCCAGGAGTTGTTGAAAGCAAAGTCTACATAACAATTCTCGGCCATCAATCCCTGGCTAAAATATACTGTGCACAAAAGTGTCTAAAAAGGTGTAGGAAAAAGTCCCTCAAAATTCTGCATTTCACAATAGGGCTGACCACAAACAAAATGAGTTGCAAAAGCCACATCTCATCGCTGAACATATCTCTGATGTACCCTGATACTCTGCATGAAAGCAATGTTCTTGTTTTTGAGGAAAAAGAACTGTTTTCTTCACTGTTGATATTTTAAGATAAACTGATTGGTACGGTAGCAGAGTATTAACCTGACTGGAGTCCTGTGAGGAAAATCAAATTATTTCCCTGTTTCCACTCCTGCTAAATACAAATTCTTGACGTTTACCAAATGGTTAAGTTGTCAAGTACAGGGTGGCAACTCCACTTTCCTTTAGGAAAACAAGCACTTCGACCACTCTTTTACTTCAGCTTAGGGGAATGTCTTTGCTTCCCTTGATGCCTGAATCCCTTATGACTTTCAGAGATTAAATCAACCTTTCTCCCTCTCCAGGTTCAAGCCTAGGCTTATCAGCCACACTGTTACAAAGCTATTTCCATCCTACCGAAAACAGAACTGTTTAAGTTTTAAAAACCTTTTCCTGAGCTAGGATGGCCACCACAGCTTCTTAGCACACAGAAAAAATGGGGCAATCAGATTTTCTCTCATCCCCAGACATCCCTATGTTACATTGACTAGCCACGATTACAGGTTTTAAGTATTCTCCAGTGCAGTCCTGCTCCTGCTAGAAGTGAAGTGATTTAATAGCTGCTGTTTCAGACACTGTAAGCGCCATGTCATACAGTTAAAGCAAACATGAAGGTGAAAATGGTAAATAATAATAATAGTAATATTTTGCATTAGCCACCCTTTGTAGTCAGGAATCAGCTTGCCTATAGTAAACAAAATTTTTGGGTCTCATTTGCAGAGAGGAGACCTCCTACTAGAACTGACTGGAAAATGCCAGCACTCTTTCCACAGAACCCAGTTTTCCTGCATGCAAAGCTGAATCCTTTCACTCACTTTACATCGTCTTCATAAGAACTGACATAATGTAATACAAGTCAAATCATTCCATTCCAGACTAGACTCAGGGAATCCCTCCCAGCTGCCCAGACATCACTGTGAAAGACAATTTAAAATTCCCTCCCACTGTAAAGCCTGCCTGTGTGACACACAGGGACAAACACCCCTAGATACCACACAGCATCAGCTCATGAGAAGCCTTTCATTACGTATAAAAAGGAAACAAAATTCTGGAGCACATTATAAAACAAAAAAGCGTGTTAAATGTTGCTGCAAGATTAAATTTCTAAACAAAAATAACTTCTTTCTTTCAAGGCATTCTCTTAGGTTTCTGCTCATCCTATCCCTCCTCACTGCACATGTTCACTGGTTTCCTTTCTCGTTCCTTTTCCTTTTGATCTGGAGAAAGCCTGAAGCGCAAAGCTTTTTGGTTCCATTCTTCGAAGGTGCATTTTGGTACTTGTGATCCACTAGGACAAAGAATTAGAAAGCTCAAACTAGTAAGTGAAAAACAATCTTAATTCTTGCCTCAATTAAAAATAAATTTTAAAAAAAAAAAAAAATCAGTCTTTTCCTTTCCAGTTTATTCTTTGTGCATCACCTACCTGGACAACCTCCTATAAGAGATGAATGTGTCTTTGGACATCAGATATCCATAAAGCAATTACATGCAGTGTTTCAAACACTTGAAAACAAAAGAACTTTTCACCAAACAAAATCATTCATGTTTATACACAAGATCTCAGTACCCTCAAGGCCAATGAAGGCCAATATTTAGATAAGAGACCTCAAGGATACTACACATAAAAGGAGCTACTATGTCTCTCCTGACTCAGCAATGAATCAATACCTGAGAAAAAACATTAGTGACATCTCTGAAGATGTCATATTTAAGATGAAATTGTGTTCATACCGCTGCACAGTCACCAGGTATCTGTACAGAATGGGCTACATGGAAAGTGAAAAGATCTAATGAAGATACCCATTAGCAATGGGTTTCTCTATTCATTTCTCCACGCTGTTCCTCATCCTCTCCAAAATATCACTCTTACAAAAACACTACACATGTAAATATGAACAAAATCAAGACTTAGAATAAGAAGAGGCAAGTATGACTGTGACCTGGAGCTGCACAGAAACAGTGATACAGAGATATCAGCACAGACATGGAGACATTAAAAACCTCATCGTTCCAGTCACTCTCTTCCTGTCTAAAGATACCAACTCCTAATGATAAACTGGAGAAATGAGATGGAGGAATACCCACCAATACTCCCTTTTTGCAAATCTTATAGTTAGGGCTGGAAAACAGTGGCACTGTATCTCCAAATTTCTATTACTTACAACAGTCCGGGGAAAAATTCATCACTTTAGACTGTAACACTTTAAATGCCCACACTAAATGCTAACACAACCAGTTCTGAAAGTCAAAAGAAAATTGCTTGATTATTTACAAGCCCAGTGTGTGAGCACACAAGACGAATTAAGATCGGTTTCCTTCTGTTAAAAGAAAATATCCCAACCTTCATCAGTAAAATAATTCAAATAACTGAACTCTGGAATTTTATATGTAAACTTCTAGAAAAAAAACCACAAAAAAACGACTAAATAAGAATAAAAGAGAGGTTATTTAGCAGAAGAAAACAAGAAGGAGGGCAATACTGAAAGAAATTAAGTATTATATTTTTCAAATTTGTGCAATAAAATACCTCCTCGGTAAGGGGCAGAAGTGTTTCCTGATGTCAGGACCAGAAAGAACATTTTAGAAGGACTACATCCTGAAATTTCTCTCTCCTTCAAAACCAGGGAGAAGAGTGGCAGAAGAAAAGGGTAGGTGTTTGCATCCCAAGAGGACATGGAGGATGGGAAGGCAACGAGTGCTGTGCTAAAAATCACTGCGCTTGATGGAAAAAGGCTGCGGATCACTACACTTATCTTGGATTGCAAGTTTCCTCCATTTTTGTCTTGATATATTAAGTCAGGAAGTGCCCCTTGACCTCACCACATTTAGTTTTGCACTGATGCTTCAAAAAGGTTGTGAGTTGGGGTGCTCCAACTTCCTGTTAAGACTTTGATATACGGACTTGCAAGTCCATTTGGTTGTAAGGGAATATATAAAGAGGGAGGAGGGTGGTAAGGGGAAGAGACACTCAGAAAAACAACTCCAAGGCAGACTAGAAACATCTCTTTACCAGTTTGGAGCACAAAGTAATAAAGAGACATTACATGAGTGTGTGCATCACAATTAAGGCAATTGCTTAGATCCAGACATGGATATTACATCCCTACTATGAATTTTGAGGTGGCTTTCACTGTGGTAAAGCACATGTGTATTTACTTCAGTTTAATCACAAGGAAAATCTGCTTCCATGGGTAGAGAACCCTTACCTTCCAGAAAAACTTTACTTTGAAAGTCACAGAAGCAACTAACACCACCAACATAACAAGCATATGGAGCACAGAGCTCAGCAGAAAATTTATCAATAGCCAGGACTTGGAGCACAGTCTGAATGCACTCATGCTCTCACTTGTGTGTCTTGGGCCAAAACTACTCACAGCCTTCCAGTTAATCTACTCTCCTAAGTCACTGAAGCACTGCACTGGGCCAGTACATCCCAGTATTCTATCTGCAGGAGAAGGAAAACACATTTCCTCTATGTTGTATCCTAAACTGGCAAGAATGTCACAAATAACCAAAACCGGTACACTACACAAAAACCACTACCAAACTCATCAGTATGTTTTTATTCACCCCTCTGCTCTGCTCACAAACATGCACCCCCATTTTTACTTCCAAACAGCTCACATTTTAAGCAAAATCATTTAAATTTCTCCTGATTTGGTTTGTTGATTATGTTCAAACATGAAGATTTTCTCAAGCAGCACACTGGTTAGAACACTACAGTTCTAACCAGCACAGCCTTTTGAAGTTCCAAGTCAGGACAGAAAAGGCACAGAAGCTTCTCTCTCTTCTGTCTATCAACATTATTTTAAAAGAAAAGGGGTGGCGTTTATTTCTATTTAATTTTCAGGTAGGGTATACCAGTCAAAGCAAGCAAATTTCTAATTCATGATTATCTAGCAGGAAATGATTAAATATCACAAGCTGGAGATGGGGGGAGGGGGTGACACTACAACAACCACACTACCTTACCGTGCCAGATGACTGGATTTGCCCCAGCCAGAGCTCTAGAATCCTGTAATAAATCCTGATTATTTTGCAGCTCTGAACTCTTCATTTGCAATCACGTTGTCAGTCTCAGCTACAGTACCCCAGACATTTGACCACTTTTCCCAAACTTGTCTTAATACAAAAAAAAAAAAAAATCTGTATTTGATTCAATAATGTGAAATACAAGAATCAAGAACAATCAGGACAGAAACAGTCTATCTCCTCAACTTTCAGAACTTACTAGCTCAAACAACCATGTTTAATAACATCACTAAAAAACCTTCTCTGCCCTCAAATCAACTTTCACCTGCCTCAAGTAACTAGAGATCCAAAAGTTCCCTTTTGCACACAGCATTCACTTCTACTCCATCCAGTTTAGACCTCAGTTCTTAATGGAAAAATATTTTTAAGTATGAAGCAAAAATAATCTAGTGGTCAAAAATAATTTCCTTAAAAACGTTCATTAAATGGTCTCAGTTCTTGTTACCTTTTTTTCCAAGAAGTAAAGGATTCTCTAGTCTTCCATAGATATTTGCAATTTCCTTCTTTATCACATGACTTAATGTGAAATAGCAGAAAATAAAGAGGAAAACTGAAAAATTAGCAAAATAATTTTCAGTTTCAGGCTTTTTTTGTTGTTTTTTTCTCCCTAGTTTGCAATTATTTAAGACAACTACGATTTTGTACACATTTGAACTCAATAAACTCTGCCTTGCAAAAAGGAAGTCTACAACAGTTTTGGCTTTCCTGTACTGTAAAGACTTCCCCAAGAACAGCAAGAATGTTTTTGGTTACCAGGTAGGACAGTATATTCTTTCACAAATGGCAATTATACAGTTAATTTTATTCCTCTGGCAGAAAAAAAAAAGCATACTTGGACCTGTACCTTTCTCATACATGGTTACATGCTAAAATCTAACCCAGTCACATCACATTTACTCCCCTAAAAATGGCAAGCTACCAAGGACTTGCCCTCACAGCAGCAACTCAAATCCTAACCCGACTATGTAAGTCTTTTCAGTCTTCATACACCCCCATGAGCAGCTGTAGCATGCAATAATAGTTGAATGTTTTTTTCTGTGTGGTTCAAAGATAATCCTTTAAGAAGTTACATTGCACTGTGTTAATAAATAGTTCTTCTACAAAAGATCCACTTAATAGTGTTTTCCCCTGATGAAAACAAGCAGGTACATACTGATCTTCTGTTCCAAAAAACTTCACAAAGAAGCACTTTTTTCCACGAGGTTTCTTCAGATCTTTAGGTGGATTAACAATCTGAAGGTGATTAGAAGTGAAAGTTAAAAAGCACATAATGATAGATTTATACTCTGTGATTTTACTGTCCTGTCTTACAGCTATTGCAGATTTTTTTTTTTTAATCTGACTAGGAAGAGAACTGGAATCTGCTATAAGTTTTTCAAGTAAATATGTAACTCAAGTATTTCCTTGGACATGGGAATGCTGCAGCAGAGTGAAAAAGTACCCAAACTGCATTCCGAGTGGGGTTTTCTACTCCCCAGCCCCAATAGATAAGCTGGCCACCTTTTGTAAAATTAAAGACAAAGGCACGAATAAAAGTTTGCTCCACTCACGTAACCTTTGAAATTTAAATTTAAACTTTGTCTTTACTCCCAGAATACATTGCTTATCAAGTTTAAAATATTAGTAAGGAGAAAAGCTGTCATTCAGTTACACAGATGACACCTGTAAAGGAATCTGGTGTTAACTTGATCCAGTAACCAAACTTTTATGATTGCCAGCCAAATTGACAAGCTTTTTCCCAGACTCATGCTGTTATCTCAGCATGCTTAGCCCTCACACTGACACCAAAAATGTAAGAAAGTTCTTTCAGAGAAGTAGAAATAATAGAAATGGCACATAAAATTCAATTATTTTTAATCTTTCACCAGAAAAAAAAACAGCTTAACCAAAAGAGAAAGTTTAACTACTCACTACCCCCAGAATTAGTACTCAAAAATCATAGCTCTAACAGTATCTTGAGAAGCCAGACTCCTAATTTCTATTATTAAACACAGTATAGTTAACCAACTTACTATGGAAGGAAAAAAAACCTTTCTGTCTTACAGAAAGTGACAGGGATTAAATAACTAAATCTGGGAAACACAATCAGTTCCAGAGCTCCAGAGCTGGCTCTCTGTCGCTTTTTATTCCATCTGAATTACCAGCTGTTAGTGACAGGTTGAACTTCTAGATCAAATAAGGCCTGGTTCAAAGTTTAGATTTGTGGGGTGTGTGATTAAAAAACAAATAAATAAGAAAACCAGCATTAATCAACAACTGAAATGCCTTCAGGCAAAGTTTTCCCTACACAGAAGGAAAATGCAAAAGCAAGCAAACAAATAAAAACCACCAAAAACAAAGAAAGCAACAATAAAAGCAAACAAACCTCACCTTTCCTGGCCATGGAGGATAACGACCCAGCTTCCCCCTAGATAAAAAAGAAAGTATTAGGCACTAGAACTAGACAAAAAACCTATTCCAGTATCTGCCTTTTCACATTATCTCACACTTTATATATTAGGAGAGTTACAACTTGCAGTCAAAACCTTCTGTGCAAGGCAGGACACAAGACTGACATATGCACCTAATGCAGGCTCTGAACAGTCTGACCTCGCTGCACTGTCAGAACTGAAGAAAAGAGCAGCAGCACAGCTGCTGCCTGCAACACACAAGAGTAACAGGAACTGTAGCACTCTAAGAGTGGAGATTCCTTCACAAGGAGCTGGATAAAAGCACTGATGCATGCAGTCAGAGCAAAGTTCAGGTTGGGAACGTCTATCCACCTGTCCAGAGCAGTCTGTGAGCAGAGCAGCCATCGACTCCCAGCTCAGAGAGCTGAGGTTCTGCGTTCTCACAGGATTCTCCCAGCAGGTGTTCCACTACCACCACAGTGACACGTGCTAAAGATATGAAGAGCCATTAAAAAAAGGCACAAAAGTTTCCTTCCTACATTTGCAAAGGTCTCCATTACGAAAACTAGACAACACTAGAAATACTTACAGAGAAGGAAGATACACCAGTCTTAGCCCTTAGCATGGCAGCTTTATCCTCATTTCACCCTTGTCACTAACTCAGGCTGCAGTGTTCACAAAACCTCGTCAATCATTGTCTTGCAAGAGACTGGCAAAGAACCTGTGGGGCCCTGACACAAAACCTCTCAGACAGTGGCACAGCAGCCCCTCAAGATGGACTCAGCAACCACAGGCAGGCAGGAACGCTGCCAGGAACTGTGATCATGTCTCACACACGCTTGTACCAAATGAGACATCCAGCAAACCCTTTCTGCTGCTGCTGTCTGATTGTTAAAGTTCCCTGTGACAGCTCCAGGGACAGCAGTCACTCCCCAAATTCTCATCTGAAAAAAGGAGATTTGCTAAAAGTAAGCAATCTTTACTTACTTTGCCATATAAATTAGACAACTTCCCAGCACTGCCAATTTTTCAGATGAGAAGCTGCAGTTGTCACAGCCTGGAGCAGGCACTTCTTTTTATCTGGGATATAAATACAGATGCATGCACTTGTGTGTTGGGAATTAACTACTTCTTGGAGCCCTGGCAGGACAACCTGGCCCATTCAGCACAGCAGAGCCACTTAATCATGGAATGCCCTCAGGTCTCCCAACCAGGAAACAAAAAGATCACAGATCTGACTGTCTGAGGGTAAGATCGGAGTGAAAAGGGGAAATGGCTTCCGGGGATTCCCACGGGGACACCCCAACCTACAAAGAAACGCTGTTTTCCAGGATATTGTTGTGTTGGTTCATTAAAGCACTGCCAAAAAACGGTGTCATGGCTCTCCCGAAACACCTCCTGACTAACCCCTGTTCCTTCTCGCCTCCCTTGGGAGGTGAGCCCGTGCTTCCGACCGAGCCTCGCAGCGCTCGCCCCTCCGTTCCGCTCCCCTCACCCTTCTATCCTACACAGCTTCCTTCCTCCATGCGACACCCCCGGCAGCCTTCGGCGCTGGCCCAGCCCAGTCCGGTGTTCCCGGGCCGCCTCCCGCCGCCCCCCTCACACCGCCCGCGGGACGGCGCCGGCGACACCCGGGGCCCCGCAGCGGCCCCACCGCTCTGCCCTGCCCAGCCCCGCCCTGTCCGCAGCCGCTCCCCGGAGTCCCCCACGGCGCCGGGCTGACGGCGCCCGGCGCGCCCGGCCCGACCCAGCTCCGGCCGCGCCGCTCTCCGGGCCGGGCACAGCCCCGTCGCCGCCCCGCCTGCGTCTCCTCCGCCGCCGCAGCCGCAGCCTCATTCCGCGAGAGGCGCTCAGCCCGCCACGCTCCGGCGCTCGCCCGCGGGCCCGCCCGGGGCGCGCCGCCACTCACCACACCAGGTCTCCGAGCCTCAGACTCACGGCCGCCATCTTACCGACACCGCCGGGCCGCGCGGGTGCTGCCGGGACCGGGGGCCGCGCCCATGGGGCGGGGCCGTCACGTGGGGGGGCGGGGCCGTCACGTGGGCGGGCGGGCGGGCCGTCACGTTGGAGGGCGAGCTGTCACGTGGGCGGGCGGGTGTCAGTGGCGGCCCCTCTCCAGCGTGACGGCGGCGGCATCGCGCACTGCGGGCCGGGGCGGGGCCTAACTCAGCCCCGCCTAACTCAAATTAGGCGGGGCCTAATTTGGCTCCTCCCAGGAGGCGGAGCTTGCCCGGCTCTTCCCTCCTCCGTCGGCCCAGAGCCCGGAGTGCGGCGCGGGAGCTAACGTTACCGATCCGGATCCCGATCCCGAAAAGCGGCAGAAACAAACTTCTTAACACCGATTCGTAGATGTTGAAAAGGGCATTCTTCTTTATTCAGCGCACTGGACGTTCGGAAGATAGCCCCTCTAATCGAACGCGCCAAATGGCAGATGGACAGGACTTTTTATTACACGTACTGTTTGCATATTCATTAGATATTCTCGTTTACTTAATACGTATTTATTAGTTTGCTTTACATGGTCCCACCCCTATTGGAAGTCCTTCTTTGGTCTTTCCGGGTCGTCTTCGTCATCTTGACCCCGGTTCTTGAGCAGGCACAGCGTCGTTGTGCTTTGCCAGCAAACGCTATAACGTTTGTTCTTTATTTTATCTGGGTACACGGAGCTTAGTTTACATCCTGTTTGTTTGCATCTCTTATCGAATTCTCAGGGACTTCTCTAAGATTGTATTGTTCCTTATGTGGGCATTCCGGGATACCGTGAGTAAAGTTCCTATTTCTTTGACAGGAGAATTCGCCTTGAGGAGCAATAACCGGAGGGTTCCACTGCCACCCCTCGTGGGGATTGGCACCAGGGGCATCTGTGCCCCGCACCCATATTGCCCGCTGACCCCTGGAGGGCCACTCCAGGAGATGGCGGGTTTGGAATATGGTTTGTGCTCGCTCTCCTGTGGGAGCAGTGGGAAACGCCGTCTGTGGTCGACTGTGGTGGAGCTGCATCGGTTTTCCTGGATGACTTGCTGTGTGTTGTGGTGGTGGCTTTTCTTTCTGTCCACCTAAGTAAGCCAATTTCGCATTTTTTCCAAGCATTCTTGCTGCCTCTTCTGCCCTGTGCACCCACAGAAACCTGAGTTGGTAGGTGCCTCAGAGGGGCCTTAAAGAGCTTGATCCCTGTGCTGCACAGCCCTGGGTGCAAGCTCCCCACTCTCCACCCTGTAATGAGTGGTTTAACTGCTCTGCTTTTCCCCCCAAATCTGGGTGGATTGAGGACAAGTATTTTAAGTGGTGTTTCTCAACTTAATCAGGGGCATCCTGCTTGTTCCTACCCCCCTGTACTTTTTTAAGAGCTGCACCATGTTAGTCTTATTTTAAGAGCATTAACTGCCTTTTAAATGTGTGTTTTACTTGTTTTGTGTATAGCACATGTGCACACACCCCTTTATCTCCACACACTGATCTTGGCTGTTGGCAAAACCCGCTTCATATCCCAATGCCTTCAATAAAGGACTCTGCAGCAATGCTGGAGTTGGTGTGGTTCCTTTAAGATATGATATGAGTTTAAAAAGAAAAAATAAAACTCTGCTGTCAGATTTAATTTACCAGGGGCTGATATAGCTGGACCCATGCAGTTTCTACTCCTTAACTCTGCTCCTTAAACTCCAGTCATTAAAAGTGCAGCCAGAGCAGTCCTTGCTCGGGGGACTTTTCTCATCCCAGGAATGGAGTTCCAAGCCTGAATGCTGCTCACAGCCCAGCCCCTGACTCTGACTGATGCCAAAAAATTGGAGAAGAAACTCTATAGGCTCATTTTGAGTATAGAAAGCCAAAAAAGCACACACGTTTATTTCAGTGCTGGCTGCGTCAGAAAAAAATTCCTAAGGGTGCACCCTGAACCACACAGTTTTCATAACTTTATATGACTCTCTAATTACACATTCAAGGATTACCTCACCTGTTCCACCCCATTTTCCACCCACCGTACGCCCCCCTGGAATTGCTTCAGAGGTCATAAAGTGACCCCTGGTGCCAGGCATCAACGTCTTTCTTGCTACGTTCTTCTCTTGACTCCTAGATTTCCTGCCTACTGGAACTGGCTCAAGGCCTTAACCCAGTCTCGTGGATCTGTTTTGTCTTCTTTCTCGCATTTTATCCGTCCCTTCACAGGTGCAAGAACCATCTCTGTTTTTATCACAATTCTTGCTTGTAAAGAATCAAGTAACTGTGTCCAGTTCTGAGCCCCTCAATTTAGGAAGGACACTCAGGTGCTGGAGCAGGTCCAAAGAAGGGCAACAAGGCTGATGAGGGGACTGGAGCACAAGTCCTATGAGGAGAGGCTGAGGGAGTTGGAGTTGTTCAGCCTGGAGCAGAAGAGGCTCAGGGAGACCTTGTTGCTCTCTACAACTCCCTGGCAGGAAAGTGGAGCCAGGTGGGCATCAGTTTCTTCTCCCAGGCAACCAGCAGTAGGACAAGAAGGCGTAGTCCAGGGGAGATTTAGGTTGAACATTAGGAAGAAATTTTTTACAGAGAGAGTGATCAGACATTGGAATGGGCTGCCAAGGGAAGTGGTGAATTCACCGTCTCTGGAGGTTTTTAAGATGAGACTGGATGTGGCACTTAGTGCCATGGTCTAGTAGGCAAGGTGGTGTTGGGTCAAAGGTTGGACTTGATGATCTCAGAGGTCTTTTCCAATCCCTTTGATTCTGTGATTCACAAAAAACTATAAACTATGCACTTTCCCTTGAGAACTTCCAACCTTACTAAAACACATGAGTTCTACGGCTAGCACCCTCCTTTTAAAATGCTTAGTCTAAGACACGTAAATTCTATGGCTATCAGTTTCTAATAATTAAGTATTCTTAATTTTACTGCTATACGACCTTGGGCACAACCTCAACGTTGCCTTAATCTTCCCAAACCCTGATTTTACCCAGGCTGTTGAACGTTCCTGACCTAGTAGCTGGATCTCCTCAAAATCAGATTTTTTTTCTATCCCAAACGCTGTTTCGGATACACATCTCAAACAGCCAAGCCAGGCTCCCCTCGGCCCCACCCGGCCCCTCTCGGCTCCTCTCGGCCGCGCCCGGCTCTGCCCGGCCCCTCTCGGCTACCCTCGGCCCCGCCCGGCTCCCGTCTCGGCCCCGCCCGGCTCTGCCCGGCCCCGCCCGGCTCCTTTCGGCCTCGCTCGGACCCGCTCCCTCAGGCGCCGCCATGGCCCGCAAGAAGCTGCATCGGCCCATTGCCGCCATGGCCAAGAAGATCCGCGAGTACCGCGCGCTGAAGGAGCGCCCGCGGGACTCTCAGCGCTTCGCCCTGGACTACGAGACCATGCGGCGGCCGCTGACGCAGAAGCGGCTGCCGGTGCGGGCCTGGGAGGACGTGCGGAACGAGAACCGGCTTTTCGCGCTGCTCTGCCGCCTGCCACGCTTCGGCGTGGGCCGCACCGTCACCCGCAAGTCCTGGCTGTGGGCGCACGACGAGCCCTGCTACTGGGTCATCACCAAGGTGAAGGCGGACTACACGGCCGAGGTACCCGCCCTGCCCCATCCCCACCCCCCCGGGACCCCCGCCCCCCGCGCCCTGCCCTCAGCGCGATCCGCTTTTCTTTGCAGAACATGGACCATGGAAGAGCCTGGGGCTACCTGACCTTCAGAGGTGAGACCGGCTCGTTTTCCCACCCACGTGGAGAGCACCGGGAGGGCGGCAGGAAAAACGGCGGCCTCTCCCAGCCTGGGGAATTTGTGGTTTTTTTCAGATCTGCTAATGGGAAAAGAAGTTCCCCCTTGTTTAAGTTTCAAAAGCTGGGATCTAGCTCCCTCGGAGTGTCTTTCTGAGGACTGCTGTGGGAGACCCAGCGCAAGATGGCCCTGGAGAACAGCAGCACTAACAGTGCTAGATGAGCTGACAGACTGTTCTGAGGCTTTGAAAGCAAGACACAGAATGAGCACGTGGGGGTGGTCCGGGTAAACCTGTCACTAAAAAGCTGCAGTGGCAAGCAGCTTATGTTACTGGAATTTTTAATTAATGCTTGGAATTGAATGAGTGGATTTCCCTTTTTAGAGCTGCTTTATATTAGGTATACAATTGACTCTTACAAGAGTTACTGAAATAGTTCTCATTCAAAGGTTTTGAAGTTGTTGGGCAATTTTAACACTCGATTTTCCAGATAACTTTCATCAGTGTAGAGAGAAATTACTCTTGTTCCTTAGCCATGGAAACGGAACCTGAGAGAGATGAAATGACACTTTAAATTAAGAGAGGGAGTCAGCCATAGTACTGAAGCAACTTGCCTGCAGTCCTTTCAGCCAGTTTCTGTTTTGATTTCCAATGACAGAAGCGAGATCCCATAGTATAGCAGGGGAGATCCTGTCCAACCCTTTGAAAACTCCATTTACTCTTACTGTTGTAGCATTTTGGGTGCCGAAGAGTTGACACTTGCTGTGTTTCCTGGAAGGAGTTTGTTGTGACGGTGTTGCCCACTGGTGTTCCTCATCTTTTCCCAGGCAAAACTGAAGAGGAAGTGAGAGAGATTGACAAAGTCATGTACCATGACTGGCGTATGGTGCCCAAGCACGAGGAGGAGGCCTTCAAGAAATTCACCCCAGTGCCTGAGGAGACTGTTCGGTTCCTGCCGTACCCGCCGCTGCTCCGAGCCATGATCCTTGCCCAGTGGCAGAAGGAGGGAAAACCAATCACAGAGGAACCAGTTATTGATCTGCAGAAGGTCCTGGCCACTCCCCGAGAACGGGCAAAGAAAAAAGCTACAGGGATACCTGTATAAAGACTTGTTCTGTGTCCCGAGCTTCTTACATGCCTCTCACTGCCTGTTAGAAGCCCAGAGACCCCTGTGCCCACCATGGTAGGGTGTAGCCAGGTTCCCTGGCTTTCTCCCCAGCCCTGTACAGTCACCTCATCTCAAAGGGAAGATGCAGATATATTCAGACTCCTTTTCCGTAACATTGGTCTCAGTCAGCAGAGGAACCTTCTTGGTTCCCTGAGTAGTCTCTGAGTACACAACTCCTGTCAGCCAGCTGCAATTCTTTGGAGCATAATTTTCTTTATAGCCTGAAAATTAATCTTTTGACAACATTTTTTAGATAATTTGGGTCCTGCATGAATCACAGGGAAATGACTAATAATATCACAGTTTTCACAGAGCTGTGAAGAAATGTATCTGCAAATGAAAATAAATGTTGTCTTAATTCTGCAGCACAGTTCTAAGAAAACTTGGGAATTTTTTTCAATGCCTGGAGATTATCATCTGCAGAGCCATTAGCGTACCAAACACAGGCACAGCATCAGGTTCTCTGAACACTGCAGAATGATCTGGTTCGCTTTGGATGGCAGTGCACATGAGGAGCACAGTTGGATAGTAAGCTAATCCAAGGCTATCCATCCATAGCTACTCCAGAGATGGCTGTCGAGAGATAGGAGAAATTATTTTAGTTTTGGTGATGCAAAGGATGCAAGATTGACTTTTACCATTTGAATCAGCCAATCACAAATGACTCCTGTTTAAGGGCAGTACGTTGTGAACATTAAAACGTGCAGCTCCTGAGCACAGTTCCTGGCAGTTCATCTCTTGCTGGCTGTGGATGCTGCTGCTGTGTCAGGGGTTGTTGGAGGGTCTGGTCTGGATGTGGATGGATGGGGCACAGGAGCTGTTCCGGTCTGTAGATCAGCTGCCTGCACAGAAGTAATTGTTTAGTTTCTGTGTCTGCTGTAGCAGATAGTCAGGAAGTGGTGTTCCATTTGCTGCAGCATCCCAAAATCACAATTAGCCTGAGGGGTTTTGGAGAGGGAGAGCACAAACTGGACTCTGCTCCACCCAGTGTGCCCTGGATGGGACTGGGGAATGTGTGGCCCCAGCCAGCAGGAAATAACTGCCGTCAGGTAGGAGCACAGGATTGACATCGGTGACCTGGATTCCCACAGGGTTCCCCACCCAGAGGCTCCTGAAGGATTAAGGTGCTATGGGATAAGAGGGAAGGCTTTTCTTGTGAGTTAAAGCCAGTCCTGTGACAAGATGTAGAAGCTGGGAAGAGCCGAGTCCCTGTTTGCCTGTAGTGGCAGGGCATGTGCCAGGAGTAGTTCTCTGGCTTTGGAAGGAATGGGAGAATCCAGGGAAGGGAGAATCCAGAGCAATTGCCACAGACAAAGAGTTCGAGACTGTGAGCCTTCCCACAGCTGTGGCTGAAAGGCAGCTTGGCTGGTTCTCAGAGCCTCCAGTGTCAGGCACTGTGCTGAGCTGATGGCTCCCTGTCCTCACCAGGCTGGAGGTGCTACTGAACTGACACACAAACTGAGGATGAGCAAGGAGGGAGAGAGTTGTGGGTGTGAGTTAGATGGTATGAGTAGAACAGTCTAGTCCTCTCTACTGCACAGCTGGGATCTGAACAGAACCCTAGAACAGGCTCCCCCTGAGGGAGCACAGGCCCACAGAGTCTGCCCACAGTGGGCAGAGCCAAGTCTGGTCGCAGCATCCCCCAGCAGCCCCAGACAAGGCAAGAAGTAGCCATGACCAGGGTATACCAGGGAGTGCAGCCAGGATCAAAAGCAGATAGAGCTGATAACACCATAAGGCGTAGAGGCATCCAACAGTTTGGGTGGGGAGGGACCTCTGAAGATGATCTAGTTGAGCCCCTCCAAGTCCAAGGGGTCCATCCAGGAACAGCTAGGGACAGTCACAGCTACAGGCATATTGAAGGCCCCAGTTCATGTTTAAATGAGGCTCCTGGGCCACAGGAGGAAAGGGCCTCTGTTACAGCTGGCCATCTAGGTGGTGCTGATCAGGACAGTCATGTCCTGCTGGTGACCTTAACACCTGGGGGAAGGGTGTCGTCTCACAGAACCCTGCGCAGCCTGAGAGCCTTGCCCAATGGTGAACGTCCCTTCCAGGAAGCTGCACAGCCCATTTGCCACTGGTTGGATTCCACGTCCAGAACATGCTGTGAGCTTTGCTGGCCCTCCCAAACCTGTACAGTTACCTCACATTTACCAGTATGGGGGGGAGTTGTCTGAGGGATGATGGCAGTGACCTGCTTCCTCACCCACCCTGGTGAGTACCAGACATGTCTGCACTTCACCTAGAGCCCTGCTCAAACTGCTCCTGGTCTTATTCAAGGGTGCAGCCCCAGGAGTGCAGGACTGGTCCCAGCACCTGTTTCCAAACTTTGTGGTTGAGATGCCTCCACTAATGCTGGAGGCATTGCCAGTTGTACGACACCCTGGCCTGTGCTGCCCCACAGTGCAGGTGTTGGTCATGGATGAGACTCACTTCAGGGCCCCCTGCTCAGGGCAGAACATGCTCCTGTTGTAAGGAGGTGGTTCCCTTGTACACTGCCACGTACGGCCCTTGAACTAACACGGTTCTACAAAATATGGAAGTGTCCAAGTGCTGCTGGGGCTGAGGAGCTCCCTCCCCACACTGTCTGTCGCAGATGCCTAAGGGAATGTGAAATGCCACCCTGTACCATGTTGAAAGCTGACCTGATGTTAAACCTGGCGGTTCACCTGAAGGGGCCACCCTGACAGAAGCTGCATCAAGCCAGCAGATGGATGCTTCTCTGCTCTCATATTTCTGAAGTTGTTCCACCTTTAATTTCCAGCTTTTATTTCTGCCGCTGGCAGAAGCTACAGATTGCATTTGGCTTGCTGGACCAGCCCCTTCTGCTGTGACTCTGTGAGCCATCCACACCTCATTTCTTGCCACTAAACTGCTCAACAACGGTGAACACTTGAGCTGCATTCCCACCCTTTTTAAGTGTCCCACTCTTAAAAGACTGAGAAGCAATCCCAGTGCTTTCACAGGAACACAATGCACTGCCCAAGCTGATGTTAACACGTTTATTACATACAGAACAGATATGGTTTGTTGTTGATAGCATAGGGGACAAAGCATGGGAACGTATTCATACAGCAGGCTCTTTACAGAATGCCATCTTCAGACCGAACAGCGGAGTTTACAGGCCTTGAGACACTTTTAAAAATCCTTTTGTAACATACAAGATACTTTACATACATCACAGTGGAGATATGACAGGGAAGTGTGCTGAAGCCAGTCAGTTCTCACCTTGATGCCCAGCAGCCACCCAAGGCTGCAGAAGCTGCCAGCAGAGGCCGGGTCTCCCCCCTGGAGCTGCCCCTCTGGGCCATGTGCTTCTCTCAGAGGAAAACATGCACCGAGCTGGAAAGGAACCTGGTGGTAGAGGCCCCAGACTGATTTCCTCATCTTGCCAGAGCCCAGTGGGTGACAGGAGACCAAGTGCTGTCCTTTCAACTGCTCAAACCAGATACAGAACAAACAGTCAGAGGTACAAATGTTACAATTCTGATTTTCCTACAAAAGAGTTGACAGAGTGAAGGAACTGGACTTTACCAGGGCTTTTTTTTTTTTTTTCCCTTCAACTAGCCCAAATTCTGAAGTTTATCTGGCCCTAACTGATGAACTGTTACATGACAGTGGAATCTGTGCTTTAAATGTTATATTCTTAACTTCAGTGCACTCTGTGTTGGGATCCAAAGAGCTCTTCCTAGCAGAAAGCATATGGGGAAAGTGAATGAGAAGCCTGGCATGGTCAGCAGTGGCCCAGTGAAATGTCCCTGGTGAAAGGTCCCCCCACATGCAGATGGTGACTCTAGGTATCCCTTAACCCAGTGCCAGCCACAGAGCCCAGTGTGCCGATGCCTGGAAGACTCTCTCTGGCTGGATTCCTGCCTTGGGGAGGAATGGTGTGGGTGGTGTGTCACCAGCATTGCTCACAGGCAGCATGGGCACCACTGCAGCTGGCTGAGGCCTCTGTTCACCAGAGATGTTGCTTGCCTCCTTGCAGGGGCAATGTATGCCTCAGCCTTTCCTGAACTGTGGATCCAAAAGTCGTTTCAGTGCTGCTGCATCAGCAGAGATGCCACCAGTTAGAGCATCACCTGGGAACATGGCATCCCTGCAGCATAGCAGGAGCTTTAGACCACAAGCCTTGTGAACAGCCTGGTCCGTGCCAGCAAGCACAGGACACAGCTGTGAGCTTTCTGGGAGATGGAGGCTTGCCCAGCTGTCCCTATACTGTCATAAGGATGTCCCTGTGAACCCCAGAGTGCTGCACAGCTAGGGAAGAAACGAGATGACCACCAGGAGCTTCCAAATTCATCACTAACAACTGCGACTTGCCCTAGTCCTGCACATTCAGAAAGGAGTCCTCTGGGGACATGGAACTTGTCCTTGTTGGATGGGACTGTTTCTGCTGACAGAAAGGGGGAACACGGCATTGCCTCTACACCTGGAGCTGCCACATTCTGCACCTTGAGCTCAAAACCACTCTCCCTTGCCCCATATTTTTGCACATCTGCCATCGCCCAGCAGTGCTTACACAGGGAGGGCTGTCACCACTTCTCTAAGGGGCTGTCAACTTTTTTCAGGAGTCAGAAATTTCCAGCTTTTTAAACTACTTACTAGCACAGTTAATGTTAGATAAAAGATGCTGGGAAATCTGTCCTCAATTCCTTTTTCTATGTGACTTCAGGTGAGACACGGCCTTTCTGTACCTTGACTGCACATCCAGTCTTTCCTAACTGACAGCCGATCTGTTTTCCTGTGAAAACAGAGATCTCCTTCCAGCAGTTCCTGGGAAGGGGACATAGCCTTGAGTCAAGGCAATGTCAATGTGTTAATGAGAATTCACAGCAGATCACCACCCTCTGCCCTCGCATGCGCTTTAAAAGCCACCAAATGCAATGCAGAGATAACTTTCGGAACCAACTCGGAAGTTCTTTACTGCCTGGCATTTTTAGAAGGGGCAGTTAGGTGTTGCCTTTTCTGCTCTTGAAAAAGCAGTGTTCCAGTACCCCTTTGCTACCACAGCCATGTGGCCTCCACAATCAAACACCCATTTGCCATTTGAGGCCACCAAACAATCCTCTTGGGACACACACACAGGCACCCAGCACACAACTGCTGAGACAACAGCAGCAGCAGAGGACAGGACCTTCCCACTGCAAGGATAGAGGATATGAACCTCACAGTAATGGTGCTGCTGCCTCCTCCAGCCCAGCAGCAAAAGGGCTGCCCAAACCATGATGCTCCTTTCTACTGAGGCCTCCCTGGACTTATCTGCTCTCAGTCCATGGGATGTTATTCTGTGCTTATGGGTGGATAAGGTGGAGAGTCCACTGGTGAACTAGAAGGGATTTCTGCTGGGGTGCTGTAGAAGTGATTCACCACCAGTGCTTTGCAGGGGATGCCTGGGGACACACTTCTTTCTCATGCAGGTGGGAGTGAGGCAACCTGCCCGAGAACCTGAGCCACCCCGCTCTAGCTGGGCAAAGGTTTCCCACAGTCCTGGCTCCAAGCTCACTTCACGATGTGCTGCCATTTCTCTCCTTGCAGATGCTAGCTCCAGAGCAGAACAAGAATCCAACCATGCCGAAAGCACACGGGCCCGAGATGAAAGCTGCGAGTTCCGAGGGGGTCACAGTCTGAGGCAGGAGCCGTTGCAGTTGTCCGGGGTCAGTTTCCAGCAGGAGTTATAATGCAGGCGTTCTGTATGTACATCTTGGCATTCAGGCGGGAGGAGGGACACTTACATTGAGGGGATGGAGGAATTCTCACTCAGGGATATATGATACCTGCCACACAATAATGTGGCTCCGTTCAGCCTTGGAAAGTACTGGCTTCACCTGTGTGGCATCTCCTGCATTTTCCTCTGTCTCGTCATCTTCCCCATCCCCTGGAGAGAGAAAACAGAGAGTAAAAATGGCAAGAAAGAAAATCCCATAGTGCACTGCTCTGCAATACTCCAAAGTGGCCAATACTGTTACAGTCCCAGCAGTCTGACAACAGACACCATGAGCTGAGACCTTCCTCTGTGCCTGGAGAACAATTACAGCAAGACAATGCTTTTCCAAAGTCGGATTGCATGGATGGGACAAACCAGCTCCAGTAGCAGCAAAAACCACCCTTCCTTTCAGGGGAGTCAACTTTTAGACACAGAGCACCCTCAGCAGCACAGGTGATCCCAGTGGGGCAGCAACATTTGGAGCCAGTGGCACAGAGGGGTTTGTTCTTTCCAGAGCCATCCACACAGCCATGTGGTACTGCAGGCACAGGGCAGAGGTTGGGAGCCTTGCGCTGTGCAAGGAAAATCTTTATTTGCCCTCACAGCTAGATGCAGGAGAAACAGAGTGTGGGGGTTTTCTGCTTTGGCTCCCCACAGCAGCGATGCCTCGCTCCATGACCACAGCCACACACCCTTTCCCCTTCCAGGTGCCTCCCACCACAGGCACTCACCGATCCGGAAATCGATGTACCCTTCTCCTCCACTCAGCACAAGGACGTTCTTCAGCTTCTGCCCCTCGGTCTCGGTGGCTGCTGTGCTGGGGTTCTCCGAAGGGCTGTCCAACACGCTCCCATTCAGGGTCGCAAGGACATTACCTGGGAGAGGACAGAGGTGCTGTCAGTGCCTCTGCTCAGCCTCTGCGCAGTTCACACACACGCAAACACGCCGGGCAGACAAGTTCCTTCTGCTGGTCAAATCTGGCAGTCGCTGCAGTTTAAACCCCTGTGTGTGAGCCACAGGAAGTGCCAGTCATGGCCTGCACCCCCGTCTGCTGCAGAGCAGCTCCAGTCCCCACTACAGAAGGGATGGCAGAACAAGCCCTTGTTGAGGAAGGGTTCTGCTCATCCTTACCAGGCACAGAGACGAAGAATTTGACAGCATCCCGGTGTCCATGGAAACAGAGCTGTGCCTGAGCCATAGAGCAGTAGGGAATGAAGCTGCTGGCAGATTTGTCACTGTTGTCATCACCATACACGTGGATGACCCCACCGGAGCGGCTGCCCTCTCCAGAGGTTGGTGAGCTCTTGTTGGCTGGGGACAGGGAGGAGGAACATCATCAGTGATAGCTTTGAGTCCCCTTTACAGAAGGGACTCAATCAAAGAGAAAACTCATGAGTCATGTAGGAAAACCTTTAAAGGCACAGGTCTCTTAAAGGTCTTGCGTGAATGATGTGACGAAGGAGACCACACCAAATTACAGAGTCCCTCTCTTTTAGACTGGGGCAAGCTAGACTGGTGTCCCAGTGAAGGACTCACCAGCAGTGATTCTGTCCAGCCTCCAGAAATCACCCACTGTCCTAGTATCAACCTTGGTCTTTTGTACCTGGCAGGGTATCCAATGGTGTCCACTGTTCCCAGAGACACCCAGGGCACCTAGAGGAGAATTACTGCTATTCTCTGGATTGGTGAAGTTGCTCGGTTTCCAAGTCAAGTCCTTTGCTCGTGCCCAGTTGTGAGGATACGTGCTGCTGAAAGCAGTCTCTGGGTCTGGTGAAGCCTCTTGGCCCAGTCAAAGCCATCACAGAAGTGAAGTGAGTTCCTTCCTCAGTTCTTGATTTAACCATGACACCAGAAAATCAAACTACTCCAGCAATGAACATCTGAAACATGTTCACCATCCACAGCTTCCAAGGATTTCAAGGTGGGCTAGGGGCCTGCATCTTTCATGTCCAGGCTCAGAGAATGTGAAAGTTTCCACTCACCAAGCAACAGAGATCAGTGCTCAGAGCTCAGAACAGGGCATGCTTTCCTTCTGCATACACTCACATCAGTACAACAGGAACAGCACTAAAATTAGGAAGCTTTCAACGAAGCTTGATTGCTTCATTAATTATCTGTAGTTCTGTATTTTGACTTGGGCTGGATTTCAGTTATTAAGTGATTTGGACAAAGGAGACTTTTCCCTATCAGGCTCAAGCCAGGATGGCAAGACAAGTACAAATGCTTTGCTGGAGGAATGAGAATCAGTGTGTGTACAGTATATGGCTTTTTACTGCAACTTAGATGCTTTAAAATGAGGAGACACATGTTGACAGTGCTTCTGGACAGTCATATATATTTCTTTGAGTGAAAAAAAAACCACCCTAATTTCTGACCCTAGAAAGGCATAAATTTGAACTCAGACCCTGCCTTAGCTGGGCATACAAACAGTTTGAACTTAGCTCTGAACAAACCCAAACAGTTCTTCAAGTTTATCAAGTCCTCTTGGGTTAAACATCTTGGTTGATGACTTGCAGTTGGCAGGTGCCACAGCACCTCCTGCCCTTGGCCTGCAACTGATGAGAGAAACATCCTTGGAAAAACAAGGATGACCAAGGAAGACCTTGGAAGAACACTCTACTCCTGCTTTCTGGAACCCTCTGACTGAATGAACCTCTCCAGTCCCCATCTGAAACCTGGCCTACCACAGCAAGGGAACCACTGATGAAGAATAAATTACTCTTGACACAAAAAACCCGATGGCTGATGAGATGGTAAAAAATGTTTATAGCTTTGGGAAATGAGGATATTTACATGACTGTCTTTGGTTGCTTTTCTCCAGTGTGACTTACAATGAAAGAGTGATGAGCAAAAAATGGATGGAGAGAGCTGAACGGCAGGATGGAAGGGTGGGAGAGCGACTGTGACGGGAGGCAGGTGCGGAAGGAGTGAGAGCTGAGGAGAAGAGGCAACGGACTTACCCCGGAGCCCAAGGAGTTGGCCTCGGTGGAGGACTACAGCTAGGCACAGGCAGGGGGGGAACACAGAGGGGCACGGGAAGTGACGGGCAGGAGAGGAGAGAAGAAAAAGGTGATTACTAGGAGATAATTCAGGGGGCAACAAAAATAGTAAAAAAACCCTAGAGAAACCACCACAGGAGCTCTGATGTAGTTCACACCTACACTGTTCTTGCTCACTTGGCTCTTACTTTACAGGGACAAATGTGGTATCTGAGATGGGAGAGGGACTGTGTCACAAGGATCCACTGCTACATTTCTAGTGAGACCTTCCTGCTTACCACATTTTTACAGGAACACCCAAAGATAAAGCAATTGGTTGACAGCAGGGAAAAGGCTTAACTCAGGTTAAGGACAGCAGCCCCAAGACAGAATGGGCTTCAGAACAGGGACTCAGAAATGAGACTGAGATTGCAATGCACAAAGAGGACTCTGTCACTGCCCT
This sequence comes from Corapipo altera, assembly GCF_003945725.1. Taxonomy (NCBI): domain Eukaryota; kingdom Metazoa; phylum Chordata; class Aves; order Passeriformes; family Pipridae; genus Corapipo; species Corapipo altera. The sequence goes on along the minus strand of NW_020884981.1, from coordinate 1,427,921 downwards.
CCTGGTGTCAGCCCCAGGCACATCCAGCTCCACTGGCCTCAGAGACCATCCCTGACTTCCAGGAGGATTACAAGAGGTTTGCTCCTTTTACACAAGAGCTATTTGCTTCTCAGCTTTCCTGTGAGCAGTGGTGAGAAAATGTAAATTTGACTGCTTTCTAGTGAAAGCAACTGCAATCAGCCTCAAATCCTACTCCCCCGTGGTGATCTGGAACAGACTGTCAAAATAAGATGCTGATGGGCAGGTACAGAACAGGACTACTAAGAGCTTCAACTGAACTTCCAGCTCTGGAGATGCACCTATTTACACCTACTGCTGGGTCCCCTCCCCAGGCTGGATTTGGTGTAGGATACCAATTTCTAATTGACTGATGTAGTTGAGCCCTAATTTGAGTAAATCAAGCTTTTCTAAGGTCAGTTTCTGGAAAATACTGCTATGGAGATATTTAAATGTCTATGCCAAAATGAAATTTCCAGGGACATCTTCCTGGTGACTTCTCATCCCACAGCCTCCTTTTGGAGACTACAATTCCCAAAGCTTTGTTTCTCCTGCTTCACAGTAGCTACAGAATCAGTTCATATCACTCTGCTCTGTCAAGGTCATGCTCTAAAAAGAAGACTGTAGGGATGGTAGAGATGTCCCCCCACAGAGGAAATAGCTTCAACTGAACTGAAAAGGGCAGAAACAAATACCTGCTTGGTTTTAAATAGGTTACATCCATTCAACCAAACACTTAATTCCTTAATAAAGAAGAGTTACACCAAGTCCAGGGCTGCTCACACTTCAGGCTCTTCTCCCTGAACACAGCTACGATCAAGGGGTGTCAGATGTTGGGAAAGCATCAGCCTGCCCAAGTCACCCACAAGTAACACCCAAAAGCTTCTTTTTTAGTGGGGGGATGCAGAAGTACCTTCAATAAATGTCACTTACTCTCTGTCAGGGGAATGGAGATGACGACGCCGTTCCCGGTGCCCACCCAAAGGCGGTTGCCAGCGATGAGCAGGGCTGTGATCCGCACGAAGGAGAAACCCAGCTTTCCAGTGCCTAGGAAGCATGAATGAGAGTTGAGGAGTCAGTGATGACTTTGGGCAAGGTCTGCTTTGGGAAAATTCTGCTCTGATCTCAGTAAGTAACAGACCACTTTCTGACAGGCCCCACTGCCTCACCCAGCATCTTGCTGACATAAGGCTCAATGTCGACATCCTGCAGGTGCTGATGGCTGTGGGCATGGTAGAGCCTCAGGGTGGAGTCCAGACGGATGGAAACCCACACTCCATCTCCAATCCATGCCAGCTGTCGCACCTGGCTCTCTCGACGAGGGTGGGCATCAAAGGATTTCTGAAATAGGTGAACCAACATGAGTTCACAAAAGGTTTGCCATTATCTACACATATACTCCATTTTCCTCAACTGAGATCACTTGTTTGGGTTCCAAAGCTCTTGGAGAAGCTGTGTTAATGCCAGCTGACCACAGCAGTTTACTACAGGACACAGAAAATCCCTCACTTGAGCAGCTTTGGAGAGTGGATGGTCTTTGCAGACCAGTTCAGGAGCAAGGGCTTTCAATGTACTTAATAGAAAAGGAAAACACACAACTCCAGGATAAATTCCAAAGATCAAATTGCCTTGGCTCACTGATGTGAACTTCAGATCCAGCACTTCTTCTCTTCTTGACAGGATTATTTCAAGCACTCTCAGACAGATTTGTACCAACACCACTGTACTGAATTTCAACCAAAAGGCTCTAAAGATCATTTTTTCCTTAGGTAGCTGGGATCACGGGGGCTTGCTAACTCTACTGTTCCTCTGTGCCACAATGCCTACAGATGAAGCCTCAGACCACATGTGAAGGGTCACTGTCAAGCACATACCTATGTTTTGACAGTACGTGGCCTCATAGACTCACGAGTAAAGGCAAAGAAAATGCTCAGTTTGGACTTATCTAAAGAATTATGCTCTGCAAGGGGAGGAAGGAATAAATACCTCCTGGCAGATTGGATCATAAATGACCCAGACTGACAGTTTGGGTTCTGCAGTAAGCAGTGACAACCCAAAGGTTCTGCATTTCACACCGTGCAGCAGAAAACAGCTGTAAGAATAAATACAACGCGTGTGCGTGCACAGACACACATGTACTCTCTTACCTCAATCTGCATCGTCTTTGGCTGGATAACATGGATTTTGTTCTTGTAGCCACACCAGACTCTATCGTAGACCACAGCCATGCAGCGGATGGAGTGGTGAGTGTGGCCGAGATCCATCAGGTGGTAATTACTGAGATCCCACTGGCCATCTGAGATGAAAAGCAAGTGTGGAAAGATGCATCTCCCCCATGACATGTAAGCATACAACAGTATCCTCTACCTTTCCCTGTATATTCAGGTATATAGGCTTAGTCGGTACTCAAATGCTCAGTTGGCTTATGTCTGTGACTTTCCCATGCCTCCATACTCCTGCTTCAGGCACAGTCTTACACTGATGAAACATGCAATAATAAAGTTTAATTTGGTGTCTTAAAGTGCTCCAAATCAGATTAATTTAAATATCCTTTACTGCAATGAAACAAACAGGCTTCTCTAACAAGTACAAAAACCAGCAGGAGAAGAAGACTTGAAAAGGAAATAGGACATACAGTCCATGTAGTGAGGTTTCCTCACATTACAGACATACAACATAATTCCCTCAAAGTGTCAAACCCAGGATAAGGAATCAGATCTCCCTGCTCTCACTGTTATTTCTAACTAACCAGGCAGATATTTGTGTCCTTCACAGTCAGTCAGTCTCTCTGTCATGAAGCTTTATCTTATTCTGATGGGAACAATTTTGATGTGTCAATGGTCAGGCTTGAGCTCGTGACAAAAGTTGAATCAAAGTTTAAATTGCATGAACCCAGAAATCTCTATATTTCAGCTCGCTGAATGAACTGCTACTCAAGGAATAACTAAGCTCTTTACATGCCAACATTAGTCACAGTTAGCAAATTCCCAAGAGCTGTCAGGTATGAACACAGCTAAGAAACTGCTCAAACCATAGGGAGACAAAACCCACAGAAGTGAAGAGCAACAGAAATTGAATTTACCAAGTGTGCCTCAAGCACCTGCATGGCATACGTATTTCTAAAAGTGTCACATTTACTCTGCATGTGCTACACAGCCCATACACACACATTTTCGTTCAGAATAGCTCAGGAAGCGGTGTTAGTGTAAGCCTGGGATGGTTTAGGATAGCAATTATGTGTATCATAGCTATGTGTTTTAACTCTGTTTGTACTGCTGCACTTTCAGCCAAACTTTGTGTTCTCTATTACATTGATTCTTACCTTCTCCCCGGTGGAATATGGCTAGTGTTCCATCTGCCAGAGCAACCAGGACCCTCCCTTTCACATGCCTGAAATCACAGAACAGTAAATGCTTACAAAAGCCTGTAGATGTGAGGGACTAATAAACCCTTCCTGCCATCCATACACACGATCTTTATGTTGTCTCTACAATTCCCAGTCAGTTTAGCACTTGCAGGAACATCCTGCAAGAGGTCACACCTTCCTTGCAATAGGATCATCCCTAAATTTTATGTTGAGGAAATTCTTCTCCTTCACAATACAAACTCCATCAATTTCAACAAATTCTCCCTAATTTACTCCTCAGTGAAATTTTGCCTTTCTCTTCCCCACTCACTTCCTCCTGATACTGCCAATCATGTATTCACTAACTTGGGTCAGGGCTGGGTCAGGGCTGCAGTTGAGCAGGAAAATGGGTCAGTATGAGGCTTACCCATAACAAAAACCTTGGGAAACTTCCCTCACAAACCAAGGCACTTGGGAGAGCAAAGAAAAAGTTATGGCTGCCACATTCCTGGAATTGTTCAAGGCCAGGAACGTGGACAGGGCTTGGAGTAACCTGGCCTGCGGCAGGGAGTTGGAACAACTAGCAATTAGCAAGGTCCCTTCCAACCCAAACCATTCTGTGGTTCTATGAGTCTATGACAAAGAGCTGCTACCACCCCTCTAAAGTATCACTTATGCCCTGAACCTTCTCCTGCAGGTCCCTTGGAATGCACACTTACACCAGGCTCAGCACAGAGTCCTTCAGCTTTATTGAGTGCAGACACTTCTTCCAGTTGGACACAGCCGAGTGCACATAAAGCCTGTGAGAGAGGACAAATTGGGGAAGGTGAGTAGCAGGCCCCACACCTTCAGCTTGACCAGGCTTGAGTCTTTTCTTCTGGTAGGAAAGTGACGTTAAAACCCTCAGACTATGGTGAGCTGAGCAATGAAATGATGAATAAAAACCTTCTCCAGAAACAAGCAGTAAAGTAAAGGTGTGTGGACATGAAAAACAGAGCCCAGAGCATGGAGGTAACAGAGATCTGCCAGCTCAAGGGGAACGCACCAGCCATTCTGAGCTCCCAGCCACATGGTGGGGGCAGCACTGGTGCAGGTCCCAGCAGCATCACTGGTTGGCTCTTGATCTGGCAGTGTTGTGCTGGGCTCCGTCTTCAGCTGCCCGTTCTCCCTGAAGAGGCAAGAGAACAGCATTAGAGGTTTAGCAGTAGCACTGCACAGAATGTCCTCCTAGGCCCACAGCCTGGTACTCACAGGCAGGTGTGGGGCCTTGCAGGCACAAATCGCTTTCCACCCTTTGGTGGTTTTTAATTGCAGATTTGCAATTTGCAACATTTCCTTCCTCCCCCGCCAACAAACAAGTACTTCAAATCTACAGACCCTCACTGAATGTTTAGAAGGACTATTACACAAACAGTATCTTCTCTGTTCATTTCCAACTTCAACAGAAACATCTTAGAGCAACTTGGGCATTTAGGAACAATCTGTATACGAGACGTCCACTCTGCTCCTCAGGCCCTCACATCAGACTTGTTTGTCTTAAGAATTTCTGGGTAGTGAATATTCTTTCTTGGTTACTTTTACAGCAAATCAGAGAGAGGTACTCCTAGAATAAATCAATCATCATTTTTACACACAGATCAGAAAGTTCCTTCAGCGGGAACATGAAATGTGCTTGTTCTTTGGAAGATCTGCCTTAACCGCAGGTCTGCCTTCATAGTGAGAGGTTAAATACTCGCACTTTAACACTCTGCTCCAGGCTAAGCCATGTTTATTTTCATTTCATTTCCTTCCCTCCTATCATCCTATCTGTAATACTACTTGGGCACAAAACTGATAGAAGTCTGACACTCTAGCAGAAGACCAGGCTGCTTCTCTTATCCCAAAGCTTATGAAAACAGAGCTGATCAGTAAATGAGCCGGCACTCTGACCCCAGTCCTCCTACCCGTTCTGCCTGGGTGCCTGTGCCGGGACAGGGTCTGTGAACACATGCTCGGTGAGGGGCACGGGCCGGGCCTGCGCCGGCTCTGCCTCGCTGGCACTGCTCTCCGGGACCTCCGTAGCCTCTGTTGCCTCCTCAGTAGACTGGGACTGGTTGATCTTCCCATTGCAGACGGGAGCCACCTCACCTGGAGGACAAGGAACAGTGTGAGACGTGCTGGAGAATGAGGTGAGTTAACTATATATAGACACCAGGCTACAGTCAATTCTTTATCTTTCCTTGCTAAACTCAGCCAAGCCCTGAGCCTGTGCCACAGACAGCAGCTCATCCAGCATCTTCTGCCTGGATGGGGAACAGAGACTATTTTAAAGTGAGGCACAATCTGTGACTAGCACAGCACCAGAAGGTCTCCAGGGCTGTCACTGCAGCATGGAGTCAGCAAGGGCAGCAGTGTGATTTGTATATGAGCTTAACTGGCTTCCTAAGGCTCAGGGGAGAAAGCAATGAGAACAGCAGCAACTGTAGCAGGGCAAACATCTCACCTGTCCAAAATACTCTGCTGTGAGACCCCCACAGCCAGGGCTGCAGGATGTGGATCAGAGAGAAAAGGAGGGCTCAGAGGAGAAATGTACCAAAACAGCCTTTGTTCCTCCCGTACCCCATTAAGAAACTTCTGGAGGCCTCTCAAGTGTTTAACTTAGGGACAGAAGGATGTGGCTCTAACACCATGGGCTCATACAAGACTAGCTGTAATTGAACTGTCACTAAATTTTATGTTCCAAAACTCACTCTGTCCCTTGTCCAGCACAGGTGTGTCCCCACGCGAGGAACAGTTGCTTCGTGGCACATTGCAGCGGGTCGCACAGCCCACCAGCGTGATCCCTGCCAAGACGCCGTCTGCTCCAGCCGACTCCTCAGGATTCACATCCCCCTCCAGGAAGATCTCGCCCGGGGGATAGTCACTCTCACTGGCCGCTGAAGGGCAAAGAACAGATTCTAACATAAACCAAGCTGTCACTGCTCATTTAATGGAGCTGCCCTCCTGAGGTCACCCTAATGATGGGAGATGCTGACACTTGGGGTTCACCACCCTGAGAGACACCACAGCTTCCATCAGCACCATGGTAGATCCCCTCACCCCTAGCATCAGCATCCAGGGTAGGTACAGAGCCCCCCCAAACTCGGGCAAGGCTCACTCCTGTTCCCAAAAACCCATCTTTTGTTTGTGCCAAAGGAGCAACTTACTGAACACTCAACAGGGAGGGATCTCCACAACAGGAAGGCAAGATCTGGGTTATGGTGTTTGGAGGACACCAACAGAGCCCAAGGATTAATTCCCAAATGAGGACATCTGCACTCCTCAGTGGGGCAGGCAGGTGACCCAGTGCAGACCCCAGCTTGGGCCCCACTCACCGGGGATGCTGGAAATGCAGAGCACATGGGCGTTGCAGACAGTGAACTGGTCCACCACAGTGCCGGGCTGGTTGGCATCAATGATCACAACTTTACTGGTGGACAGGGTGCTAGTGAGGATCCAGACACGGCTGGATGTGGCATCCATCTCATGGAGCTCCTTTGCCTTTGGGAGAGCAAACACATGGGCCCAATCAGCGCTCCTCCTGGATCAGCCTGAGCCTCAGCAGTGCTTTGGCAACATTTACACATGGTGTAATTTATATTAAATTATATATTCTATTCTATAGTAAATTTATTTTCTGTTTTATATATTTGTATATTAATCTATATTTTAATTTTTACTAATCTAATTTCATTCATATTGCTGCACTAGTACCCAGAGCACTGGACAAAGAGCCTGTCTGGCTCCTCAGGGCAAGAGGAATTTGGCCACTAATTTCTCCATTGAGATGTCTGACTAATATGTCGCTGAATATTCTTTCAGCCAGAACACCATGAGGCTGGGATGCACCCAACTGATCATCTTAAGCAAGCTGGTCTCAGAAGAGTATAGGGCAGCAGTGTAAGACAGCTGTGGAAAAAAATCCCACAAACCAGAGATCTGAATTATTATCTGCAAATTACAGCTTGCTTCTTTAAAAAATAAAAAAATGAAAAATAACTTAAGACTATTAAAAACCAGAACTGGATTAAATCTCAAGAACTTCAACTTCTGGCCCAAATGGACTCACAGACTCTGTTCTTTTAACACAGCTTTGCCTGAATCTATTTTTCTTTTTTTAATTTACAATGATGAGGACTCCATAATCTTCCTGGCAACCTCACCAAGCACTTATTACTATGATTTTTTTCAAAACTCCAAATGTTTCAAAAGCAGAAGCTGGAAAACTTTATCTTGGATTATTTGTCCCAAATCACACAGAAAGTTACAGAGGAGCCAGAAGACCACAGCCCTGCCCCACAAGTACAAGTCAGAGCATTTTATGGCATAGTACAAAGAGCATTTTATGGCGAAGTACCAAGAGCCAGGGGTCATGGCAGGGGATGGAATGAGAAAAAACATCAGAGGAAAAAAACCACCATTTTCTTTTCTAACCTTTTTCTTCTCAGGAGATGTATGGTTACTTTTGTTGTTCTCGCCTTCCACTTCCCTATCACAGGTGAGGGGATCACGCCCAGGATCCAATTTCTGCCCATTCCCAGGCTCTGGTTCCAAAGGTCTCCATCCTGAGAGATTGACTCCAGCTGCACACCACAGCTAAGGGACAGAAACAGGAATCTCAACTAAGAATTCTGCAGGGTCCAGGGTCTCTTTGAATTTAGGCATCTTTGTGGAGAACTGTCAAATGTCAAATATCTAAAACATTTAATTGGAAACACCAGTTCTTGCTGATTTCTAATAGAAGACAGTCCGATTTTAAGGAGGTAAGATAGAGGATCTCCGAGCCCCGCAAAAATCACTCCTTTTTAACAGATGTGACTAAAAGAGTTAAAGAAAATAATAAATCAGGTATGTAAATGAAAACAGGCTTCTGCAATGTCCTCGGTTTTTCCAGCTCCGAGGTTCCTAAGTCACTGTAGCAAAGCAAGCCAGGACGTGGCAGATGTTTAATGGGTTCAAACTGACAATGGGCAGATTTAGATGAGATATTACGAACAAATTCTTCCCAGTGAAGGTGGTGAGGTCCTGGCACAGGTTGCCCAGAGAAGCTGTGGCTGCCCCATCCCTGGAAGTGTGAAAAACCATCTGCTGGTTTAGCTCCCATATAACCAGTGTGGAGTGGAAGCAACTCAGTGCCTGTTTTCTGAAATCAAATCCAGCTAACCTCCTATGAGTTGTTTCCAGTGAGTTTTTTAGGAGAATGCTGTGAACGTGACTACAGAAACAAATACTGGATTTATCTAAAACCATAGAGGAAAGATGCTGCACAGAATGTTATCCAAAGATCACACCAACCTTCCAGAAACAACAGCGTAAGAATATTCTTACAACTGAATCCTCAGGATGATTTCTAAAAATCATCTCTGAATGAAGTACTGACAAACTGGCTATTTCAAAACAAACAGTTACTTCAGTCTGTGGTACTTGCAGAGATGACCACCTATTCCCAACTGCCATTCTACTCAAAACATTCTAGTACTGATAGACACAGCTCCACAAAGATCTGCTCCAGATAATACTGTCCTGTTACCAGTGAATCTGCCAACCAGAATGAGCTGAGAATTGTGTCCCTAAAATACTTTTTCCTACATCCACCAGAAACCACCATTCAAGAAGAGGAAGCAGAAGATAGACTTTGCAATATCTAATGTCAAAAAAGTATAGACTGTTGTAGAAATTGCAGGTCTAGTGACCCAAATTCTTTGCTAATTTCATATCCCCTTTCTGGACTGCATGGTAAGCAGAGGCAACATACCTTCATGGTTGGGTCCTTCTCTACTAGTGGGCGACAATACACAGGCACAGGGACATTCTTCATGCGAGTGTCTTCCTGACCACCATTGGGACTCAGCTGGGGGGAGAGAAGATGAAAAAGACAGTACAAAGCTGCAAATACCAGGATATGGCAAGAGAGATGTAATCAGTGTGGCAGAACTGATCAGAGGTGGTTGCTACTGAGGCTTCCTATCACATCTTGTGTGAAACAGAGTCCCTATGGGGAGGGGAGCAGCCCACCCAAGAGACCATTTCACCATCATCAGTGCCCCAACAGAGGCTTCATATGGCCCTGCTGATGGAGAAAGGATGCTCCCTGCAAAGAGTCAGGACACTGGCATTGCTTTCCATCATGACGGTTGGGCTTGATGATCTTGAAGGTCTTTTCCAAACTTAATGATTCTATGGTCCTACAGCCTGAACCTCCACTTTCAAGTCATGCTGGAAGGCTCCTCCCTTTCAGGGGGTCTCTGACCAGTTAAAGTCACAGGCCAACAAATGAGGCTGATAATGTTTGATTTTGTGTTACTGATGGGGAGAAGTTGAGTGCAAACAGCATTTGTTTTTCATACGAGACAACTGTTAAAGTTCCCAGAGTATAAATGAAGTAACTAATGTTCAAGCCCAACTATAACAAAGGAAATAAAAAAGAAAGGGCTGGGCTCTGGACAGAAAAGCTTAATTACTTTTGGTTTAGGGTAGGTTCTTTCAGCACCTTCATACAGAGGAATGCTCCTCCATTGACATTAATTTGATCTCTGTCTACAACTATTATACAAACAAAACACGTACACTGTACCTCTAAATTAAACAGTTAATGACTAAGGCTAAGTTAATGACTGAGGTCATTAGCTAATGACTAAGGGCACCTCCCCTCAGCCTGTCCAGAGTGTGGTCCCTACCTGCTTGTACTTGGCTGGGAGGCTCCAGCCACAGGCCTGCAACCGCCCGTCGTCATTCCGCACGTGCTCCCGGACCTGCCGGTACTGCTCCCGCTTCTGCTCCCGGCGTGCCGAGGACGTGCAGTCACTGAGGAGAGAAGCACAGCATTACCTCTTAATCAGTGGTTAAAGACAGGAGCTGAGGGTAAAGGGAGGGTGGCCAGAACAGGAGAGGGCGCACAGAGCAAATCAAATCCAGCTGTGAAAAACAGATGCAGGGAATCAGAGAGAGAAAAACTTTGTGGAGGAGCAAACACAGGCAGCTGTAATCTCTCTATCACCTGAGCAATGTGGCAGGCCAAGTCACTGCCATCACCACTTAAAATGTTCCAAGAGCCTTTCAGAAACAGGGAATCACCCTTCCCTAAAACCTACAAATCTAAGAGATCACACCAATTTTTGCTGAGCTGTTACAATTTACTGATTAATGTATCCACCAGGAAGGCATTCTGAGTTCTTCCCCTCCTCCTTTATAGCAAACTATGGATTTTTCTGTCCATTTTTAGGCTTTCTGTGCTGACAAGGAAAATGTTCACTTACTGCTGGTTCCAACAGAACAACTCTAGCTTTGCACTAGCAAAGGTTAAACCAAAAATTGATCTGTGAGCTTTTAGATATGTTTTAATATAAACAAAGGCTGTTTGAGTGTCAGCTCCAGCTCTCAACAGGTTTTTAAAGTATCATTATGAGATACAATCAACATCAGCAGAACAATCAAATCCAAACCAAAACTCCCTACTCACACACACAAAATGACATATTTACTTAAAACAAAACCAACATCCTGCTGAAACAAAACACTTCGCTGCTCATGCTTCCTCCCACAGGGTGAGAAGGAGAGCACAAGCAGCTCTGACAGCGTGCAGTCCCACTGTGTAACGCACTGCTGGGAAGCACTCAGATACCACAGCATGACTCTGAGATGTCATCAGAGAAAAAGACAGAATAAAGGCAGTGGGTATCTACAAGGGACAAATTCATCCTTTTAAAACAATCGCTCTTCTCCTGAGCCAGTGTCTTCTCAATAAATCCTTCTTATTGCAGAAGTTATCCTACTTTACCACTACATTCTGCAAAGTTCTTCCAAAAAAACACTCCACATGTCAAACCGCACAACCTCGCAAATGGCAGAACATATCGTGAAGTCAGTAAAGCACAGAAGAGTTTTCTCTCTTCATGTCAGAGACACAAAGAATTGTGGTAAGACTCTGCAGTAGCAATACCTAGAGGTTCATTTTTAGCATGGTTAAGATTAAAACCTAATATCGTAACTTAAATGTGCTGTGGAGAGAACTTTTGTCTTCACTTAAACTCTTTGTCAAAAGTGTCGGGCAGACATTCCATCCCTTTGTCCCAGTGCTGCCATCACACTCCATCACAAAAAGCCTACTTCATTCCATCCCAGTCGGCAAATATGAGTGTGGAACTGAGTTGGCTGAGGCCAACTCGAGCTGCAGTGGTCCCTACTGAGATGATCCATCATGGTCTGGAAATCCAGGGCCACAATATGTTTGGGAGGACAAGGTTTGCTGAATCCATCCACATAGTAACTGATGAGTGAAAGCTCCAGGAGATAAACCCCAAGGGACAGAGACATACTAACGTCACACAGCTTCTAAAGTGGAAACCAGCTTATTTTAGGAAGAGCTGCAGGGGGATCTGGCTTGGCACACAGCCCGTGACTCACTCGTCAGGGAAGAACTCGAGGGTACGGCTGCCGGAGGAGATCTGGCACATGGTGTGGCTGCGCCGCTGGCTGAACCCCGCTGTGGTGGGAGACTTGTAGTGGATATTCACAGAGGGGTAGGTCCTCTTTGCTGGGGGGGGACTGGAGGAAGAGCTGAACAGACGGCTGAAGCTGGGGACAGAAAAAGGCCAACAAGTAAGAGAAAAGGTGCCTGGGGAGACAGACACCACAGATACACAAAAGGGGAAGCAAGAGGTGCAGGATCAGGGGCTGTAAGCCTATCACAAAAACTGCCCTACTTCAAACCCAGAGCTACATCCTTGGTTTGATTGGCATAAGGCATTTTTAGCTTCCAGAAACAGACACCTTCTGAAAACAGCCCTTTATTACAACTTACTGTGAGTGTATGAATGTTTTCATTCCAGGATATTCATGAACTTTTTCAGCTTGTAAAACAAAAGCAATGCGGATGTTCAGATCTCATTTTAATCTCACTAAGGACAAAGGAAGCCCTTGAAGGCAAAAGGATTCACCTAACAACACTTTCATCTGACATTTCATTAACGTCAAGGTCCAGTAAGTTGCTGTCTAAAGTAGAAATGGCAATACTCCCCATTTTCTTAATCTTGCACAAACCAGCAAAGAACTTACAACTGCCAAATGGTGGATTTCTTCTTCTCCTGGACGGACGGGTGCTCACGGGAAGCTCTAAGGACAAACACAGCCAAAGCAAGTTAATTTCAGCATCTTTACACAAGCTTCTGCCAAGCAGCAGGTCATTTCCATCAATGAAGCCATGTCAAAAGTCAGACCAGAGAAAGGGACATGCACTGGCCTTCAGTGCAAGCACACCCAAACACTTTAAGTTTCAATGTTGACATGAAGTGCAAGTGTGTTCAGTGTGAAGCTTTATCAATTCCCTGTAACACTGTCACTGCCAGAGACAGTCTGGGAACTGTAGATCCCAGCATTACAGTCGCTTCAAGCCAAGCCTTTAGAATTCACCAGTTAGAAGCAATACTCCTCCCTAGAGCTTCTCCCGTCTTAATTAGCACATAAGAAACAAGCAAGACAAACAACTGCCCAGTGTCTCCAAATAATGGTCTCCAAAACATGAGATTTGCAGCCCAGGTTCAGGAACAAGAGAGAAAGAATTGGGTATTAGAAGAGAAACATCTACAGTTTGGAAAACTTCCAGCACTTCTCAACCCCTATGTTGATGGGGGTTACATTGACACAAGGTCAAACATGGCCAAGTTCTGTCCTACACAGGGACACTCTCCAACACCCAGCCTCACCTGATCATCTCTGTCCACCTGACGGCCTCCTGGAGCTCCATCAGTCTCTCCTTGTACTGGTTGCGCTCCATCAGCACTCGGGCCATCTCCACGCGGGTGAAGCGCCGGCGCTGGGCAATGGGAATGCTGTCCTGTAGAGGGGAGGAGCACTGCTTCAGCCAACAAAAGATGGAATGGGATTGAGGTTAGTAGAGGGCAAGTCAGGAGACAGACACATATTTGTTAGTTCTCCTCCTGTCCTGCCTAATTACCACCCAATTTTCCCATATAAGGTGCTAGTTCCGGACAGTGAGCTCCAAACCACGGCCCACGGACCTCTCGGTGTTTTGCAAAACCATGGAAATTAGAATGAGCATCACCACCAGTTTGAGCACATGGCCCCCCACACACACATACACACACACACGTCCTGCCCCAGGACTATTGCCAGCACGGTGCTTTCAGAGTCTACAAGGAGTGATGAGAATTGCCAGTGGTCCGTTGGTCCAGAAGTTTGGAAACCAAAGTTTTAATCCATTAGCAAAGCCAGTCACAAGCAGCAGGGAGCACCACATAATGCCATCTGTCCCCTCAGGAGGACTGGAAGAGGAGGTATTCTGTTAGTACAGATGGATAAAGGTAGGACACAGGAAACTAAGGAAAGGCCTTTTCGTCTTTGGTGACACAACCTGACCTTCTAATGAGGGCACAGGTGGCTTTGGGTTGGCAAAAACAGGAATGAGATTCTGTCTGTCTCTTTTAAGGAGTGGAAAATAAGAACAATGAGGCTAAATTGGGAAAAATATCTGCCCAGAAAAAGACTGCAAGGATTTTGGGAACTCATTACTAGGGAGTGGCACTGGGTTGTGCTAGACTGTGGCAATTCCCAAGCTCAGCCTGACTGGTGAGTGCTACAGAGAGCTAGAACAGCTCTCATTACCAATTCGTTATTAACTAATTAAATTAACCAATTCCATCTCCACCCTCCTTGAACTTTGAATCAAACCTCTATGACCGGTCAAAACAAGAACTGTATAAATGAAAAGGAATTTATCAATTATTTTTAAAATTTAAATGAAAAAACAGACCTTGTGTCAGTTCAGCTGAAAAAACAACCAGCTCTCTTCAGCAGCTCACCAGCACAACTTGAAAATGTTCCCATCTGCCTAAATTCTCAACAGACCAAGTTCACCCCAATTAAGTCAAGAGATTTAGGCTTAGAACTGAACCTCCTCTGATATGTCGTACAAGTAAGAACACAGTAACACTGACAAGCACTGTATCGAATTCCCTGTCCCAGCAGGGACACGTACAAGGAAAATCTCTGTTACTGCTTGGTTTGCCTTTTTTTTCGGTCACAGTTGGTCTTTGTTGAAAAGCCTCTATCCCAGTCAAAACAGTTTGAAGAGCTATGCTAGAAGAACAGCCCATGAATCTTCTCTCTCTGTATTCTGTATCAGGCAGTAGTGGCTTTTGGAAAAGAATTAACAAGCAAAACAGTGCTGCAGCACTAAGACAAGGTGGCAGTCACTGCTGCAAGGCTGGCTGTATAACCTGGACTTCACTGCACCATGTCCTCACGGCTACAGCTTCACTGCCAGCATGGGGACAGGCTCTTCTGGAGAAGCCTGATAGGCGTAACACCTGAGTGGAACCCCACTGCACACTAGAGTTTAATTCCAAGTTAGGAGAAGCAGATACAATGGGACGGTGCTGAGCAGGGCACTGCTCTGGCATCGGGCTGCAGAGGCCACATCCTGCACAGTGCTACTGCCACTGGGTCGGCTGCTCTGCTGGGCCACGTTCTGCTTCTGAACTTGTATGAAGATGTATTTCATGGTCATCAGCCACAACTTGTTCACCAACCTTGCCCTCATCACTAACAAAGGCACATCAATCTGCATCTCAGGACATACATATGAAGCAACACAGGTAAGTATATCAACCCCCTTTCCCCACAGGCATTTTAGTAATGTCATATACCAATTCTGTACAGAGATAGCTGCTTACATCCTCCACCTCCTCTTTGGGCTCTCGTCGGGCAACAATGGCTTCGGATTTCACTCTAGGAAACAGGAAGAAAGGGATCAAACCAGCAAGTGACACCACACCACGGCTGGCCCAGAGGAAGTTTAGGAAGAGAACCAGCTATGGGAAGGTCTGGCTATATCCATCACAAGGGAGAGATCTCAAACCAGATGTACAAATTACGAGATGCTTCTCTGGTATTTTCCCTCCCTCTTGCAGCGTGAGTCTCCGAACAGCTTCACCAGCATCACCCCGCTTCTTTCAAACATTTGCTGTGAGCACCAAAATACTGGAATGATCCAGCCATTTACTATTTCTGAACCATAATTCATGTTCAAATGTTTGATGAGAACATGGGAAAATGCTGGCTTAAGTGCTTCTTCTGGGCTGCTTCTGGTTTCAATGTGATTCTGTGTGATTCAGTGCAGTGAAAAAAGCCCTTAATGTGAAGGACAGTTTGCCAAAATGGTAAAGAAGAGAACACCAAATCCCTGATTAAAAAATACTTAAAGTATTTGAGTGCTTTTAATTTTTTTAAACTCCCACATTATGAGACTCAAAAGGCATTTAAAAAATCTGCCTGCTTGCAAGACTACTTTCATTTCAGACATTTTGAACAATAAAGATACCAGTCTGTGTTATTCTTGGTGATTCTGAGCTCAGACTACAGAACCTTCCAGATTTCAGCTGCAGAACAAATCCTGCCCTATGCCCTGAGCTCCTGCAGAGTCATGCACAGACAGCTACAATGGAACCGTGCTGTTCTGAGCCCTGGGAGGCAGCCTTAGTATAGGGATGTGAAACCATCCCAGGCTTTGCTGGGCATTCAGGCTTTGGTTTCTCTTGTGTGAGAGGAAAATAAGAAGTGGGATCTTCCTGTATCGAACTTTAGAATATCTTCTGCCTCGTCTCATTCTTAACCGAAGCAATGAAACAATTATCAACACAGGCATTTAAATATTGCTTGTGCAACTCTGCATGAGCTCTTTCAGTAAATGAATGGGCATTCACTTCTCTCAGAACTATCCTGGATACTACAAGGATCAAGCTCTTGGCAGTTTCCTTCAAAACTATTGGGTTTGAAATTCCCTTTTTTTTTTATTTTTTGTTTTTTAATTGCAAATTGAAACCCTTAAAGCTCCGCTCCAGGAAGCCTGGATTTGAAGTTGCTGCTGCAGAATCCTAATTCTGGGGAGGAAAATTCTGGTTTTCTAAGGTTCAATAATCCATTTCAATCCAATAAAAACAATGCAATGCTAAAAATATCTCAGCCACCTACCATCAGCTTTGTCCTACTCTGTAAGGTACCCTGGAATGCCAATGCTAATCCCATGAGTGAAACGGAGTCAAATGAACAGAGGAGGTGGGTTTAGCACTCCTCACTCTCAGCTGCCTGGGGCAGGGGGGTAATCACTCACCTCTTCAGCTCCTCCTCCAGCTCCTTGACTCTGGTTTCTATTTTGGCTTTGGCCTGCTTTGTTGCTTCCAGCTCCCCCTTCAGCACTTCCTGCTCCCCAGACAGCTGGTCCACCTTGGCAATCAAATCATTCTTCACAACGTTCAAAGCATTTCTTAAAGGTGTGAAAGGTAAAATAAGCAAAAATGCTCCAAACCAGAAGCTGTCCATAAAACAGACCTTAAACTAAAGTCACAGACACTACAAGGACAAGTTGAAATGAGTGCATTTAACAATTCAGTCCAGCTCTAACTCATGTGAGATCAAATTTTGTGAAGACAGAAATCACCACAATTGGTCAGGATGAGGTTTGTCCATTCCTGTATCCTGACTCTCCTTCAGAAGATGGCAAAACACTGCAGAAGGCAGATGTAGGGTAACCTATTACCTGTGTAAAGTTCAAATCTATTTTTGACAGAATGAAGGTCTGAAACACGCCTTTCAAAACTCCTGCCATCTGCAATTGTGGATAATTGTGGTCAATGGCAATAGAAATATGCATTTCCAATCAGCTCCAAAATATCTTAAAATTATAAAATCAGCAACTTCCTATCACAGTTCCTGCGAATAAATACTCTGTCTTCTCTTTCCTGGCTGTTCAGCCTTAGTAGCTCGTTTGCCAGCCTTTCTCAAAAACTAACTCCATTACGTTGTCTGCTTCTCCTCTATCAACCATGAAATCTTTGAGAACTCTTCTCTCACAAAATTTTCTTTTCAAAGAACAAACCTTGCAAATAAAAACTTATGAACAGAAACATCCTCACAGAGGCTCAGACCCACAACTGGATTCCCACAGAAGTTAATTTAAAGCTTGCCATCGATCTCAGATGGCATCAGCCCCTACCAGCACATGCCCAGAGGCTTCTCCCAAGTGCCTGGAGAAAGGAAACGGTTAGGAAATAGCTCAGGAGAGCAATTCCTCTTCTACAACAGAAGGAACAAGTATTCAGGAGAACCCATCAGAGAAACAAGCGAGCCCCTGTGAGGTAGGAGTTCTGGCCAAGACCTACTTCAAGATGACACCTTATTTATAACCAGGCAGGCAGATCAGAGAATGTGACAGTTCCTTACTTGGTCTCCAGCAGCTGCGAGTTTTCCAACAGCAGATTCCCCACTTCTTTGCCCATTCCTGAAAAGAAAGGCCAGGCAGTTTTCATCTGCTCTCTTAGAAACATGAAGCTTTTGTAGCACTGCCTGACTCATGCTTGAGGAAGAGAAATCACCTTTGTTAGGCTTCCCTAGGCTCCTGTGTCCTGTGTGGAGAGTGGAGTGTCTCTCACTGAATGACCAAACAACACCAGCAAAGACACCCATGTATCCTGTAAAGAGCCCAAATTCAGAACTAGATTCTCATCCTGACCTTCACAGACCTCCTTGAGAGGGACAGAGGGGAGAGCTTCCCTAACACCAATCAGGGCAGTCAAGGTGGTAACTCCTGGTTCAGCCATCATCTATAGCAAACATTTTTTATCATTCCTCAGAGAAAAAAGGTAGAGTTCAGGGGTTTTTCACAAAGGACAGCAGAACACTGCTCAAGTTGCTGTCCTGATCTGCACACCAGTGATTTTTTTCCTTTCCTAGTATTAGCCAAATTTTCTGTTTCTCAGTACAGATTTGGGATCGTGACTGTGACCAGTTTCATGCACACGAAAGGCTTTCCATTACCAGCCTTCTGCTAGAGCAATTTTAATAGGACTGCAGCTTGTCCCTTGCTCTATCTACCTTGAACAGCTTTCTCACAGATGTTTAAAATGTGAAGTCTCAGTCCCATCACTTCAGATCCACACTCAACACCTACACCAGACACTCTGCACTTGCCTTTGGGCACCCACGTACAGCTGCAATCTGTGGACTGGGTTACAAGAACATTGACAAATCTGGGGCTAAGAGTGAAGGCCAAATTCTGTAGTTCATAAAACCAAAGGAGTTTAGGGACCAAAAGCATATCTGGGTTGTCTCCTGCTGCCAGGGACTTGCTGAGTCCCAGGGTCAGCTTCTGCCTTACAGAGGGGGATGGAGGCCACCTGAGAGCTGAAGGCAAAGAGGTCCCTCCCTGTTGGGGGACAGTGCTGAGCGGTGCAGCTCGTATCTCACCATGGGTCCCAGAGCATGAGGAAGTCTCGCCCACCATCAGTGTTTGTGCTGCAGTGCTCCTTGTCCTGCCCTCTGAACTACCTCTTCCTTCATAGCAAAGACATCAACAGTTTTCATGATAACTTCATTTGCTAATTAATTAGTATTTGCGAGAAAATTTAAAAAACCACAAATTTTAAGTAAATGAAAGTTAGAGGAACATGGCAGCATATGAGAAGTGAGAACACGTCACAACACTCCAACATACAGATCCTCTTCCCACAGTTAAATGGGATGAATTTATGATGGCAAAAGCAAATTCCCAGCAAGAATGAGTAAGAAGTAGCATTTTCAAAGAATTTTTGAAAAAATTAGTAGACAGATAATTAATCACTTTGATGTTTCAGGCAATGTGTTCTTTGGATGCTGTGTCAAAGAATATTCCAACAGCACAAAAGTGGGAAACACTAACTGCAGTGCAAACTGCAGAGTATTTTGGGTTGGTAAGGTGAAGGATCTATAGCCCATTTTTTTGTGGCATGCTGCTTGTTGGTCAGAAGACTCAGAAGTCATCTGTTTATTACACTATTTTCTTGCTAATTTTAAGTGACTCTACAAACAATCAAAAAAATATTTAGCCTGTAAGGCATTAAATTGGCACAAGGACATTACAGGTGTTGAGGGACATCAAGGGAAATAGATCATCCCCATCTTTTTGGATTAAATCATCTTCCTTCCCATTCTTGAGTCATACATCCCTCTCTGCAGCTGTTTTTGGGAAAGAAAGGAATTCTGGGAAAGAGGATGAGCTATCATGCCAGAACACAGCGTTCCATCAGTATCCTCATCGTAGCTTCTACCTTACTTGGGTGTGACACAGTGACAACCCAATGCTTTAACCAGCCAGAGGTCTGAAAGGCTGGTCTGGCAATAAAGAACTGGATGAAGCCTCCCAGAGCTGTGGAATGGGCACTGTGAGATAACCTTCCTTGCGCAGGCTGTAGTGGGACAGCCCTGCTCATGGGAAGAAAACCCAGTGTGGAGTGACTATAAAAGGACTCTTCACCCCTTTGTGGTGTGGAGCAAAGGGAAGAGAGATCTGGGCAGAGCCCTGTGTAACAGAGCTCATCCTACACCATCCTCCTCCCACAGCCAGGCAAACAGTGTGAAGCATCAAAGCGGATAATCAACTACATGGCACAGAGGAGAATCCCCAAACCACCTCTACAGAGCAGCTGCATCCTGCTTCTTGGAGAGGTGATGCCACCACCACAAAAAAACAAACCAAGGTAATGCAAGACATATGGAGGGATGGTGAGTGAATGGAAGGAATTTGGAAAAAAATGCATGTGAAAAAAAAAAGGACAAAAATAAAAAAGAAAAAAGGCCTTCGCCTTACCAAAGAAATCATCCCGTACTATGAGAGCCATCCCATACGAGAAAGGGAACAGAAAGAGATGGGGACAAAGGGGAAGAAAGGAAGAGAAAGAAAAGCAGCCGTTAAGTACCAGTTTGTAAACAGCAAACAGAGTAGCTCATCAGCACGTGTACAATGTGTGGTGCCAGCACACGTGAGAAAGTAATCTTGTTCTACTGCAGCCTGACCTAACAGGGACTTCCACCTGAGAGCATCACAGAATGGTCTGGGCTGGAAGGGACCTTAAAGACCACCTCATTGCAACCCCCTGCCTTGGGCAGGGACACCTTTCACTATCCCAGGTTGCTCCAAGCCCTGTCCAACCTGGCCTTGAACAATCCCAGGGATGGGACAGCCACAGCTTCTCTGGGCAACCTGTGCCAGGGCCTCACCATCCTCATTGTAAAAAAATTCTTCCTTATATATAATCTAAATCTCCCCACTTCTGGTTTAAAACCATCACCCCATGTCGTATTGCAACAGATGTCAGGACGAGCTTGAGATGACCTCATCTGCTTATTCCATCTTCATCATTTCCCCTGTATGACACATCCTTGAGTTTCCCATCACCGCAACAAAGGCAGGTCAACAGACATTATGAACAGGGTGAGGGAAGGACAGTGGCAGGGAGGAAAACTAAAAGAGGGTGAGTATCAAAGCTTTAATCTGGCCTAAAAAGGCCCAAATCCGTCTCCACACTGCAACAAACTCCAACTCCACTTCAGTGGGAGGTTTTCTGAGGAATGTCCACAAAAAAAGTGGCTTACGGTAAAAGCAGTTTGAATGAAAAGAAAGGATGATGCTGTCCCTTTCTTTGTACCATCACAGAGCCCTCAGAGAGCAGTGCCGGGCACAGGGATGGAGCAGAGCTCATTGCACACCTCATCACACCACTGCAGCTGCCAGGTCACCACAGGGAAAACTTCACCCAGTTTACACTGAAATCAAGAGAGCTCCCCTTGACATCAACTGAAATCACATAAGGGCCCAAGTGTGTTTTACAGGACAGTGCAGAGGATGGCCCTAGGGCAGCAAGCACCTTCTCCAAACAAAGGACAGAGCTATCAGTGACAGATGAGCCATCACCCAACTCCTGCCAGAAAGACAGAAGCTTTGCCACTCTAATCCATCAAGAAAGAGTCTTTAATGTCACTACCACTATACCCTAAGAGGGCTGGTATTCACCAGGTAACCTCTACAGCGATTGGCATAGGGAGGGACTCCTCACAGCGCAGTGAGGAGGAGAGGACAATGGGACCTTCACTCCGCCTGTCCCCACCCAACTTCTGCTACAAGCACCCCTCCTGGCAGAAAAAAAAAGCCATCTGAGCCCCGAGACCTCGAGTGACAGGTCATTGTGATGACACTGTGGAGCAAACCTGCCCATAGCCACGCTAGGAGAGCAGGCTGAAAGGCAGCAGGAGTGTGAGCAGAGCAGGGACCTCCCGCTGTGGGGACCCACCAGTGTGAGGCAACAAAGCAAGGCGAGGTGGGAGAAGTCTGCAAAGCCAACTGTGTTTGGACAAGAGCAGGGGAGTATCACACGTGTATACCACATCATCCGACCTCAACCAGGAGAAAAGAAACAAGAAAGGGAACTGAGCAGGAGATACACACCTGAGAACTCCCCTACGCGCCATGTCCAGCGAAGCACAGAGAGACAAGGGAAAAAGGAAGTGAAAAAGGATCAATCAGTGACTGAAACCAACAAAATCAAAATTTTGTTCAAAAAAAATTAACAATGATTCAGCCATTTCAATGTCAAAAGGCATGAAATAGTAAGGACAGGACCTGCCATGGCTGTTGATGGCATGACTCTACATACAGGACAGAAAAAAAAAAGAAACCCAAGGGAAGGTAAATTGTGGTACGACTGCAACCACACAGCTCAGCTACCGCCAGCTTTCCGGACGTGGATCCCAGGCAATCACATCTTCCTGGATTGGGTAAACCTTTACTTTCTCATCCTCTCTTTACTTTGTCATGTACCACTAAACGCTCAACAGCTCATTCCACTACCTCTCACTTTCCCCTCCTCTTGTGATTTTAACAACTAGATCCTCTAATAATAACTGTGCTCTGCAGTGACACTTCATCTTGCAAAAGACAATTAGTTGCATTTAAAACCCTTTTGCAGTGCTGGGACTCGGTTTGATAATCTCATTTCAACTTCTGCATACGACACTTACTGCTAACAAGGCAGCATTTCTGTCTTTATCACAGACCCCCTGTTCTTTAATTTCCAAAGCAAACATAGTTGGTTATCCTAAACCTGAATCATAGAATCATTGAATGGGTTGGGGTCTGAATGATCAACTCATTCCAACCCCCTCTGCCATGGGCGGGGACACCTTCCACTAGCCCAGGTTGCTCCAAGCCCTGTCCAACCTGGTCTTAAACACTTCCAGGGATGGGGCAGCCACAGCTTCTCTGGGCAACCTGCTCACCACCCTCACAGTAAATGACCTGCCCACTGAGCACAACTAAACTGATAGTGCTCCTCTGTGACCCAAAACACCTGGGATATAGGGAAGAGCAAGAAGGGGGAGCTGATACAAGGGGGGTTGGGAGAAGGGGGAGATGGGATAAGGGAAGCCTACCCAGGATTGGGAGGTAAGAACCTGTGATTAACAAGAGAATATGCAGGAAAACAGCCAACTCAGTGCTCCTAAGGCTGTAGGAGAAAGAAGGGAATTTGGTCCCCAACTACCACTAGTAAATGATTGTTCTCACTCCACATTTTTCTTGAGAATACTTCCTATCCAAATTCATGTATGTAAAGCTGTATTAGAGTGGAGGGGAAACTCATATGTTTCATTTGTCATTTTATATTTGAAAACTGCAATGAAGAATGCCAGTTTTGTACCAGGAGATGCTGGCCACTTTGCAGATATCCAGAAGGAATAAATGGGATTTTTCCATTCCAGAATCAGACTTGCCTGCCAGACACTTGTCAAGGGTAATTTCTGTAGGCCCTGTTTTTAAGGTCCTCTTTTAATGAGATTTCTCTTTCTTTAAGAAACTGAGACAAAAAAAGAGAAAATGCTTTGCAGATTGATTGCCAAGTTTTGAGAGACTGGAGGAAGTATTAAGCCTTCACTTAGGTGGGGTTAAATTCATTAATTCATTTGATTTATAGAGAGAAGTGAGCTCCAAATATGACCAAGAGAGAACTCTTTCAGCTTGTGGATCTTGTTTCTTACATGACATTCATAAAGCACCATTTCCTCAGTGTCTCTTCAGACTCAAAAGGTACAGCACAAAGAGAGAACATTCTATCTAACAGAAAAGGCAAAATTTTGGATAATGTTGACAGATTTGTCAGCACCATGATCTAGCCCTTTGCTTACACCTCTACCAGACTTTCTTTTATGCTTTCTATTGTGCAATGCAAAAAAAAAAAGTACCAGACTCATTTCTTGTTGAGAGACATGACCCCGAGATCTCTCTGTGCTTCCTCCCTTTGTACAACCCGGCAACGCGTGTGTTCATTTTAAAGAACGCTTTTCTGTGCACAGAGTCAGTAGCCAAAACTCAGCAAAAGGATTAATTAGATCAATGTTTCGCACAAAAAAAAGGCACAGTCCATCTCCCAGGTTTGAAAAGGAATCAGAAGAAGCCTTCCCATTCTGCTGGCCTGCCATGGGATCACCTGCAAGGGTTCTGCTGCTCTGCCTAAGCCAGAAATGGTACCAGCACAGAAATGTCCTCCTCGTAAGCCACACCGTGATCTTCAGGGCCCACACTTACATAGGCCCCGTTCAACAAAGTCTTTGTACATTTTTATTGCAAGTGGTAACTGCCAAACAACAGACATCTCACCACCCTGAAGTCTCTGGGCAGCCCTACAGCTGGAAGAGGAGAAGCTTCTTTAGCTGAGACTGCGGTGAACAACGTTGCAAGGTTTGGGCAGCTAAAAGCTTTGGTTTTTCGATAACAACAGTCTGCATTTCTCCCTGATTACTGGGTCAGGCTACAGGGTAATCCCAAAGGAAAGTGGATTCCCAGAAGGCAGGCTTCCAAAGTGGGAGACAAATTCATTGTCCAAAGCAATTCATACATCAAGCAAGCAATTTTCCAGAACAGTAACTCTTTCAAGCCAATAACCCCGATGCCCCAGTCATTCTGGGGGGAGAAGGAAAGCAGCAGTTGGCACAGTTATTAGTGGAGAGAGTCAGAGAATCAACCAAACACTCCTTGACAAGGAAGCACTTGAGCACCAAGATAAAATAGATAGTCAGTGACAAGATTATCTGTGGGTTTAGTGCTTTGATTCTGCTAGGAAGAGAAGTCCCAATAATGTAAGGAGCTGGCTAACCAAAATCCATTCCACAGCAGGTAGAGAGAGGAAGCTTTAACCATCACAGGTAGTTCCTACTGTCAACCTTCTCTTTAAGCAGGAGCCCCAGCCCTTCCGCAATGGCTGCTATCATCCAGAGGATTCTCAAACCTGGAAATCTTGCTTTTCCTTTAAAATACTTAATTTTGTAAGTATCTGCACATGTTGGCTCCCATCACTGCAGGCAGAGAAAGCCTGTGTGTTCATCCTAAGTCTTCTACAGATGTTTTTCTTCTGGCAATCTTGAGTTACAGGTGAAACAATAAATGATTTGATGCTTCAGGCCATGGTCATCAACCCATGCACAAGGCCTCTCTTGCATGTTGCAGGACTAGCATCATGATTTAAAAAATCAACCCAAACCTATCAATATCAAAAAGCTATTGTGAGCATTCTGACAGCGGTCTGGATCTCGTTCTTACATTCCAGTCACACTATCGCCTAGAATAGTAACAATTTCACAGATATTTGTCTTAGATGAAGTAAGAAGTTTTGTATTAACCTCCTTTTCAGTCTTCAGTCCACATCTTCAAGGTTAAGTTTTGGGTGAAAAGGGCAAAATCTACCCCCTCTGCAGAAACATACTCTTTTAGAAGGTCCTTATACAAGACACATCAAAGTTGATGCAAGTACCTTCCTAATTTTTGCAAAGGTGAGCTGGTGCAAATGTGTGACATGATTCAGCCCATCCTGTTCTGGACACATATACAGAAGCAATCTTACAAGATTATTCTTAAGCAGCTCTACATTGGTAATCACCAGAAAGGAAATGTTCACTTTCAAATCAGATCTCTTGCTACCAAGTGCACAGAAGGCATGTTGCTGGAGTCCTGGTGTCTCCTAAGACTCCTTAAGCTCAGCAGTAAGGTGGAAGGTGAGATACACAGTTACAAACTCCGTCAGCTGCCTGTTTCACCTGAGCATTCAAAGACCACTTGTACTGTCCTGATGCAGGAAAAGAGTCAGCAGGAATTAAGAACATGCTTAAATTCTGTCAGAAATTAAGGTCTAGATACTCAAGAGTCTGATAAAAAATGTAAGGAGAGGGCTCAGAGTGCTCCCTGAGGCAAAGCTGCTTCTTTGACTGCTGCAGAGTCCCAGTCAGGAACATAGAACACAGCCCAGCTGCAGGTATTACAAACACTTTCAAAACCAGCCTAAAAAGTTACTACATGTCCTAGACAGACTGTAAAAGAGTAAATATTGCATTACAGACCACAATATTTCCACATAAACTTCAAAAACTTAAACAGAGGAGTTACTTTCTTACAAATTTCAAACAGTTTATTCCAAGTACAAAATTACTGAGGGGAGCAATTTTTGGGGCAGAAGGAGCAAATTTTGGCTTCAAACTATTTGTCTGGGAGTATCTTACAGAAAAATAACTTATGCACATAAAGACAACACAAATAAAAGATACCCAATAGCTGAGGTTATTTTCTAAGTGAGTGTTACTGTATTGCAGGTACATGCTTCAGTCACATTTATCTCAACTTCCAGGCATTTTTTAAAAAGCTAAACAACCAAGTTCTGGAAAAAAAAAGAGAATTTAAGTGTTTCTGGAAGCTTATTATATTGTCATTGTACCAGAGAAAAGAGAATGGTTCTAGCAAGGTTTTACCTAGCAGATCTGCTCCTTCATCAACATCTCCAATGACCTCGGACCCAGCTGTGGACAGTTCATGGTACAGGGAGTCTGTGTTGATGCCAAATGCTTTGTTCACAATCCCCTGTGTTGGGCTGTTGTTGGAAGCAAAAAAACAGAAGGAATCTTGTTACCTGGCAACATTTAAGCTCAAACGTCGCAATCAAAAGCCTGAGAGCACATTCCACATGTTCATCATGGGATTCTTCTGAAAACTCCATTGAAGTCCTCCGTGCACTTATGGGTCACAATTGCCCTTGCCTTGTCTGCTGACAGAACCCACTACCAGTGCTCTGCTCTCCCTGCTCAGAGCCTGCAGGACTGGGATGCTTGGGGTTACCTCTGCTTGTCCTCTCTTGTGGGACAGCCTTGCCTCTCTCCTCAAACACTTGAAAAAATAAAAATTGAAAAAAGCTTGAGGTTTTAAAATGGCATTCAGAACTAAACTCTTATTAGACAAATGTATCTCTTCCCTCTTCCTGAGAGCTTACGCTCATGTCCTCTTTGCTTGTCTTGAACCTTCTGTTGCTCCATCATCTCTCCGTCCTCCCTGACCCAGCAAGGCAAACAAGCGAAGTCCTGGGTCAGCTGGACAGATCCTGCTGCAGATCACCAGCAGGCATCTGCCTTTTTGGAGAACCCAAAGCAGGTCAGGACCTCTGACAGTGACACTAGGCAGAACTATGTCAAACAGCTGCCTTGTGAGCTCAGTGTGAGCCAGAGAATCTGTTCCTCGCTCTTTGTGAAGCCAAGTGACAGAGCACACAGGGAAAAGTCACAAGCAGTACCTGCTACCCGTGCGTTCCAGGCGGGGGTCTTGACACATGTCCAGCTCTGGAGTAGAGTCAATGATGTCCTGGACATCGGACCACTCATCACTGCTGCCCATCCCTAGGTAAGATAGTACATGTCATCTACAGGATCAGGACTTTCACAGGATGGTGTTTCTTGAAGGGAATTTTACAGCTTTGAATATCGAGGCTTGAAAATCAGAACAGAAAGTGGCTGAAGGCACAATTACAGAGCAGGAACATCATAAGCATCTCCCCACCCCCACCATAACAGAGAATCACCAAAGTCATTGCCCTGAATACCCAATAAAATGGGATAAGCAGAAATACTTCGTTCATTGAAGTAAATTCCAAAAAACCCTTTTTATCTGCCAGTAAAAACTCTTCCATGCAGCATTTGCTGAGATGGAGGGCAAGACAGTGATTTTCTGTACAGCTTCATAGAGGTTACTGTTGTTAGGAACTGCCACTATTTAGTTTTACTAGAAACAATTTTTCTATACAAATTCTCAAGTCTACAGTGGTTTAGATACCCATTATGGTGAAATTTCACTTCAAATCGATACATGAAATCTGCTCTGGATTCTGCATAATCTACAGCCTCAAGCCAGTATTTAAAGAATAAGGAAATTCTTCCTCTTGTTAGATCTCATTTATTGGATACCAAACTCTTCAAAAGCTCAGACTTGCACCTACTCTAAACAAGAAACACAAACACAAACACAGTTCCTGTTCACACAAGGGATTCCTGAAGGCTTAAGGACCTAATTTGTGAATTACATTAGTCCCTCAACGACATTAGATGGGAAATTTTTCACCTTTCCAAATGGTCTCAGTAGCAAATATACACAGCCCATGACAACTGGAGTGTTGATTTGATTCTTTCAGGCCGGCATTGTGCACCAAATCCACACTGATTTCAGTGCACACATTGTGCACTGATCCACACACGACAAAGCATGATGTGGATCTGCTGCCAAAGCAAGGCATCCACACCCAGCAGGTCTCACACAAACACCGCCTTTCTCAGCTTTATTTTATCAAGCTGGGAAGCTTTTCTGCAAATACCTTTGAGTACCCTTTTCAGTAGCTCAGCTCTAAGGCACATGCATCACTGACAGACATTTTAATTACAGATGTATAAAATACATAATTAAAATTCAAGTATGTGAGTTTCTTCTCAGCAGGGAGAGCTGATTTTGCTTTGGGCATGAGAAACACAGCTGAAAGGTTGAATATGCAAAACACGCAGGAAAGACACAACTGTCTGCCTTGAGCAGATCCCACAACATCATACTTCCACCAAGGAAAAAAGCTTCCACATGCACAGTGACCTCACAATTGCACAGATACAGAAGAGAGATGACTTTGACCCAAGAAAGCTGTTGATAGTAAACAAGCCTGTAAAGCAGCAACTGTAAAAATCAGGGTATTTATAGGGCATCCAAATTACTGACATCCATGCTTAGCTTCTCTGATACAAGTGTTGCATGACCTTGCCTTGGCCAGGATCACAGCCAGAACACAATCTAACATCTGGTTGTGCAGAACCTGTATGTTTCTACAGACAACTACCTTAGTTTCTGGCAGATGGACATTTGTGACCCTGGGACCCCCTCAGGAAAATACAGACTGGGACTCAGTCACAGCAGTTCTCATTCAGTGCTACAGCAAAAGATGTTATATGCTGGTTTATAGTTTTAATTTGTTAGGAACCAGCTTGTGAATGTTAGCAGAGGAATTTTTGCTTTAGTAATAACTCAGTTATAACTTCTGCTTTCCAAGTAATAACTTGGGAAAAAAGATGATCAGCTAGTTCAGATGCCAACCTGAGAGACCTATGTTCATCTCTGTGCTTCTGTAGATTTTTTTAGTGACCTTCAGCTACTCTTACAGTCCTTTTCTATGTTAAGTTCACGACCTGTAAAACAATTCACTTCTCATTTCTGATGGCCACTGCAAGTCTGAATACAACCTGGGGTGAGATCTGCTCAGACACTGCATGGGCACAGCTGCATTAAACAGCACAGAAAAGGCCTTTTATCATGTTATTACACCATTTATTTATTTACACCATATATTTATTACACCTAAGGCAACTGAAGGCCCACACCAAGACCTTAAACCATCTTGTCCGGTAGCTGCTCTATGCTGATGATGCCGCCCTCGTCGCTCACACAGAAGCAGCTCTGCAGCGTTTAACATCCTGCTTCGCAGACGCTGCTGAGCTCTTTGGGCTGGAAGTCAGTTTAAAGAAAACAGAAGTTCTCTATGAACTGGCACCTCAGGAAGTCTTCCTTCATCCCCATATCACCATTGGCGAATCAGAGCTCAAATCAGTTCAGCAGTTTAATTACCTAGGCAGCCTCATCTCCTCGGACAGTTAAGACTGACGGAGATATAGGCAGCAGGTTAGCAAAGGCATACAGTGCCTTTGGAAAGCTTCATAAAAGAGTTTGGCAAACTAAACACTTGAAGAAAAGTACAAAGATCAGTGTTTACAAAGCCATTGTGCTGTCTACTCTCTTATATGGATTTGAATCATGGGTCATCTGCCGCCACCACCTGCGTCTCCTCGAACGCTTCCATCAACGCTGCCTCCGTACAATCCTAAACATCCACTGGTCAGATTATGTGACTAATACATCTGTTCTAGAACAAGCAGCAGTCACAAGTATTGAGGCCATGTTGCTGAGAACACAGCTGCGATGGGCAGGGCATGTCTCCAGGATGAAGGACCACTGCCTCCCTAAGATCTTACTTTACGGTGAACTTGCCACCGGCTGCTGCATGAGAGGAGCCCCAAAGAGCAGATACAAGGACTCCCTGAAACAACATCTCAGCCTTGGCCACATTGATCAACATAACTGATCTACTCTGACCTCCAACTGGGAGACCTGGAGACACACTATCTATAACGCTGCTGATGCGTTTGAGAAAGCACGCAGGATCACCCTTGAGGAGAAAAGGCAATGCAGAAAGAATCGTGCCTTGCAGAATTTACCACCTAAGGAGTCTTTCTGCTGTGCCTTTTGCAATCGGACATGCCTGTCTTGTATTGGCCTTTTTAGCCACCAGCGCGCTTGTGATAAACGTGGGTAGAGACCTGTCCCAAATCTTCATTCACAAAGCCCAGCCATGATGATGATGATGATGACACCATTTATTTATTTAACAGCCTGGTGCTAAAGCTTAGGTGATGGTTTTCCTGATGAGAAATCATTAATTCAAATTACTAAAGGACTCTGGGAAGTGGACAGAAAACAACTGTAACTTCCAAAGATTTGGGGGTGTTCTTATACGAGAAAGAAACTAAAAGAATCAGCTCATTTATCTGAGAAAACCAGCTGGACACAATTGCTATTTTTAAACACATCAGGGTGTGGGATAAACACACAGAAAGGAAAATAATTATTTAAGCTGAAAAATTTGGCATTTGAACAACTGGATAAAAATACTTATGAATAAATCCAGAGAGAAAACTAAATATAAGCTTTTAACTATCACATGGATGAGGTCCAGAAACAGCTTCCCAAAAGTTCAGCCTAAGATGGGACTTGACTGCTTATGAAAGAGGTTCCACAACATGGATGAATGCCACTGCAGGGCACTGAACTCAATAATCTGTCCCCATCCCGTGAATTTGTGAAATATTTATATTACTGATGTTTCAAAAATTTGCTACGGAGAAAACTGCTAACATCCAATTAACCCTGCCTCACTCATGTACCTTCCATGTCAGGCTTCCTCAAATTCCATACTTACAGTGCAGTCACCCAGCCTCTCCCTGTAACAGAGACACACAAGCATTGGGAAGTTGATTACAAAAATGACAAGCTGCCATACCTATGCTGACATTCCTCATCTCCTGTGTGACCTGGACTTCCATGTTCCGGCTGTTCCGCTTTTCTCGTGCCCTCTTATTGCTCTTGGTGGTGCCATTGGTGTACTCGCTGATGGGCTGGATGCTCTCGTTCAGAGGGGTGACAGCAGCAGAGGGCACGGATGACGTGGGAGTGTTGGACTTGGTTCCCGTGGTGCTCGGCGTGGCAGCTGCTGAGGACTGCCCAGATTCAGACATTTCATCCTGGGGGCACTGTGGCAATTCCAGGGAGGGGGAAGAACAGAAAGGGAAAAGCACAGCTATACATTTCAGTTAATGTCCCATTTGTTGGGGTATGGCTGTCTGAAAGCATTATGGAGCATGGCTCTTGCTCGCTGTATCCACTACATGCCCAGTGCTTACTGGTGACCCCGGGCACTGCCACCACAGTGAAGCAGCGAGTTCTCGTGCTGAACTCAGCAAGCAAATCCCATCTGTGAAAGGGCTGATACCCTTCCTCCTTCACGACTGAACACTGCTCTTTACAAACCACACCAGTTTGTGACCTCAGGAAAGATGGCCTTATCACAAGTGAAAAGCACCTGCAGCTCACACTGACTGCACTGAAAGCTGAAGGGCTTTGGCACTTGCGGCAAGCCAGGCCAATGTTTTCCAGGGCTGGAAGGCACCACGCTTATCACTTGGGAAGGATCTGAAGTGGCCTCCTAGAAGTCTTGGCTGATGTCATTACTGTAAGCCACCAACACACCTGGATGAGAGAACAGCAAACTGGTTTTGCCACTAAACTGCAGAAGCAAAGCAGACACCAAGCTGGGATGGTCTGGCCTGGCTGGCACAGGAGACCTATGTCCACAAACCACCTTATGCAGAGCTAGCCAGGCATGGGTCCAGCTGGAGAACACAGCAGAAATAGGTGTGGTTTCCCACTTCCAAATGGCAGGATGACAAGACCCAAGAATTCAAAAAGCTGACAAATCAACAGAGGAGATGGATTCCCAGTATGGAATATGCAAAACAGCTCTTGGGTTTACAGACATTATAGCCCCATTTCTTGTACCACTATCTCTTGAGAAACAGGGAGGCTTTAAGGCTCTGGTGGGGTTTTACAGTGTGACCTGTGTTTGTCAATTAAAGCAGCACTGCTTCACTCAGCCAAGGAACGTCCTGACCAGTGCTGTGATCATTCCCAGACCCAAATGAGATCTCCCCACTCTTCATGGCAGCCCACTCTAATTACTGCCAGAAGGGAAGTGACAAAATTAATGCTGAGAGTTATATGTGACAGTGAGTTGATATTGGGTGTAGTGACATTCAGAACCTGCACGTCCAGACCCAGCTTTCATCTTCACCACTGGCCTCCCACCTCCTGTGCAACTACTACAGAGATCCTGATTCTGCTCCAAGGCTGCTCTGAGCCCCCCCACCTGTGACACTGTTTCACTTCACTCATTTGGAAGTCTCGTTCCCTTGTTCTAATAATACTTTCACAACATAACAAAAAAATCCAAAATGGGATGAGCGAGAAGACTGAAAAAAATGGTGACTTAACCCTTTGCAGCCATATTTTTTTTTTAATTTGGAATCTTACTAAGATCTTCCTTTAATTAGACTGGCCTCTATATGCTTATCTTAGAATGCCCTGCTGAACACTGCACCATGGAAACCAAAGGTTTTACATTGCACTTGAGCATTTATATAGAAAATTTAAGGTTTTTTTAAATGGCATTACCATTAAATGCAATCTATGTTTTGTAGAGTTTCTGCATTTTCAGTCCAAACAGCACCCATATTCCCACATGAATACCCAAACTGTCTCCCCGCACATTTGCTGGTTTTAGCATCAAGACTGAGATGAGGACTTTGCACTTAGGCTGCTACATGTGAAAATGACACTTCCCACATCTACTTCATATTCCTGGTTCAGGAGCTACTTTCCTAATATGTAAAGAAAAAAAATCAAATGGGGTTTTTGAGAACAACTAGGATACAGTAAGCCTTGGACTACCTCAACGGCAGTTTGCCTGCTGTGCTTTCTGATGTACAAAGGGACAAAGAGTATCAAGTGTGAAGTGCAACCATGAAACCTCTTTCCCCGAACAAAACTGTTGTTGGATGAAAGACTTCAGGGATGCCCTTGTACCCACTGTGAGTCTATGAGAATAACCAAAGTCCAGGAACACCTCAGCATAGTAAGAGACACCCACGTGGGTCCACATGTCATTCCTTCTTCTTATGAACCAGATGTCATTCAAAACCCCTAGATCACCAGTGTCTATAGGGTGGTACTTGTAACAGAGATATCCTGTAACTTCTTGTTTATTGGCATAACCTGCCCCTCACCCAGAGCACACCAATGAGAAATTACCCTGGTCTTACACTTACTCTTTGGTTATAGATCTGAGTTTTATATTTACCTAGAAAATGTACTTTATCAACCTAACAGCCTGCATTGGAGAAATTCCTCCCAAATATAAATATGACCAACACGCTCATCTTCATGCGTGGAGTTGGTATCTCCATTCATGGAGCTGGTATCTCCATTCTATTGTCTGACTGCTCTGTTAATGCTAAATATTGCACTAAGAGTACAGCTGTCCTCTACAGCACAGAAGGCATTCTCCAAAACCCATAGCTCACCCAAAGAATACTCTCCACAGCCACCACTTACCTACAGCCATACCTGTCAACCTCCTAAACATCAACTGTGTAGTAGTGACCTCCAAAATGCATTGCAAAGGCCCAACATTCATAGCAGTCATATGTCACCATGAGAAGCCACAACTGTATGGTTATAACACTGAAAGCATAGTACATAAAAACAAAAATGTTAAGAACTTTCATCTCCAAAACACTGTATAAAATAAACGTACAGCTGAATGCAAAAATAAAATAATGACAGCAACTAAAACAAAAAATAGTAATAATAAATAAACAAGGACACTTAAAATGTAACTATAGTATGGCCCCACGAAGAAGAAAAACGAGTCAGAAGAGTCAGGTACATACTGGGAAGGTGAGTCATGTGTGCGCAGTGACGTCAGCAAAATATCAGAACTCTGAAGAAGGGGTAAGGGGTGCATGAGCCACACTGCTGAGATCTCAGTCATGCAGAGGATTTAAGAGACAGCGTTTCAGTCAGAGAGCAGGCAAGAAGCTTGCAGGAGGAAAATCTCCATTTCAAACTGCAAATCCAGCAAGTCAGTCAATCACACCCTTTAAGTATTCATACTCAGGAAGCCTCCATAACACACTACCTCATCCAAGTCTTCCACAGCACAAGCTCCCTGGCTCCACCATACCATCTAGCCTGCTTTATCCCAGCATTCCACTCTGAGTCTCCCTAACGAGCACCAACACAAATCCCAGTAATACTCATAGGATACATTAGGAGCAGCATACTGCTACATCTGCATAAAGCTTTCTAGGAACCAGAAATGGATTTTTTTTGCCTGACACAACCACCACCAAATCATTAAGCGATCCAGTCAGCAATCATAAAATCACAGAATGGTTTGGGTTGGAAGGGATCTTAACGATCACCTAGTTCCAAACCCCTGGGTGGGACTTCTTCCCTGCCCATGGTAGGACACCCTCCATAACCAGAACTTGGACATCAAAGCTTTTTCTATTTATCTGCATTCTCCTGCAATGCAGATGCTGGGTTACCAGTGAGACCCATTCAACTTCTTTCACAAGTTCTCAACGAGATCACTTAAGGAACTACACCGTAGCAAGGCTGTGGAAGATGGATGTAACCACACTGTCCTCCCAGCTTTTCTCTAAAACCTAACCCCCTCTGCCCAGCCTGATCACTGGAGAGCTCATGGGCCTGTTCACACCATGGTGTGCAGCACTGCCTGGAGAGACCAAGGAATAACTGATCCCAGAGGCAAGCTGGGTTCTGTGCATTTTGGTTGTGCTGTATTGTGCAGTATTGTGCAGTATTACTATGAAGAAACAGATTCGTGCTCTGTCCTCATTTCCACCATCCTTAATTATGTAATTGCACTGTGGCCCTGCTATTTCCTAATTCCAGGCAGAGCTCTCCAGAAATGACTATGGGACTTGAAGGGCATTCTGCAAGTTGCTACATTTCCCAAACTTCTGTGCCTCTAACACTACAGCGAGGATTGGGTTCTGAGCCTCCATCTTAGCCAAAGATATTTTGGATTTTCAAATGCCATGACGGCAGAAAGCTGATGAAGTGCTGAGACTTGTGCTGTGCTAGTAGCCTGGCCACTTTACAGAGGTACTGTTAAAAAAGTTAAGTTGCTGCTTTCTTTTCTGAGTAAACTGTGATTTTGTCTAAATTTCTTGTGCTATGCATCGAGAAGGCCACTGCTGCAGAGTCCCACAGGCCAAAGCCCATTGATGGAAGCTGGAGATATGCAGAATGGGTACAACAAGCTGGGGGGCTTCTTTCTTTTTTTTTTTTTATTTCCTCTCTGCCTTTACTGCCTCAATGTATTTTACAGGATCAGTGATTCACAACTTTTCAAAAGGAGACCAGTCCTTACATGTGACATATAAAACATATGATGTTCTACAAATTCCAGGCAGAGTGAAGGTAAATTTGATTAGACACTTTTGAAGCAGAGCAGAAGCTCTGTGAGATACCACTGGACACATTGTGAGCATGCTCAGCAGAGGCACCAGTGGCTTTCAGACCTGTCACCACGCATTTGTGGAACATCACTCAGAGAGAGAAATTCAGTGGGATCCTGAGCACAAAGACTTTGCAAAGTCTAGACATACAGCTCCTGGGAAATGAGGGTCACCATGTACAGCCTAACCTGCAAACAGCTGCAGTGAGCTGTCTGCTCACAGCACACCACCTGGGCCTTGGGGCTCAGGCCAGGCTTCAAAAGGCAGAGCAGAGCACTCCAAATGGCAGAGCAGAGCATGAGAAGCATCAGGCAGCACCATGGGCTGCTCTAGTGCAACTGCAATGCTGTGAGGGTTTTGAAAGCCCCGGTGCAGAAGGCAGAGTAGTGATGGTGACAGATGTACCGAAGGTAGACAGTGCAAGTCTAGAGCAGTGACTAGGTATAGGAGGAACATAAGACCTTTAGGCGCAGTGCAAGACTTGGGCATCCAGAGAGGATGAGAAGCCCTTTTTAGTGAAGACAGGAAGGCCAGGACACCAATCAGTCAAAAAAGGACAAACACTGGAGGACAAGTGCAACCCAATGCCTGGCCCCACCTGAGTTGCAGAAGCCTTGCTCTTATCAAGGGGGAGAGAAGGGACAGGTTCCACCATGTCCTCTCCCAAACAAGCTATTAAGAAGTGAAGGATTTCTCTTCCCTCAATCCCTAACTGCCTCCCCACACATCCCTCTCAACTTGGGGCCAGCCAAGTAAAGGAGATAATCCCTGAGACAAGCAGCATGAGGAGCTGTGTCAAATCCTTCCCGCACCATATGCCAGATCTGCAGAAGAATATCCTCCCACCTCCAGCACAGCTACCATGGAAGCAAACACACAGGGAGAGGCTGCAAAGGGTTACGGACACAGATTGGTCTCCAGCTTAATGAAAATATGGGACGTTATTGACAGCAGGAGAGTGGGAAACCCTTGCTCTGTGATGATCTAGAAAACCTTGTAGCTGGAGTTGGACTGCAGCTGGCCGAGGTCACTGAGGTGCCAGTGGTCCAGTGTTGGGACGATCTTGGCCCCTATCTGCCCACGTACCATGCCATCAGCGAGGGGGAAGACATTCAGGGAGCTGGGACGTTCCTTCCTGCTAAACAGAAAAACAGAGAGAGAGGGGAAGACATCTGTTAGCCATGTACAAGGTTCTGACAGAAAACAAACACCACACTAGTGTATGTGAAATACTAGTTTCTAGAAATTTGATCGCACTCTCATGGCACAGCTGTCTGAACTCCCAGCTCCCACACTTGATGTTGGCTGCCCAGTCCCATGGTGCTACTACTAGAGTCATACCTCCTCCTGGGGTGACTTTAAGAGGGAGGGGGTCAGTGACAATAGGCATGACTGACTGCTCCATCAATATAAGAAATTTGGAGGAACACAAAAGTGCAGGGAACCACCAGTCAATTTAATTCTCAGTGTCTCTTCTGAGAAACAAAGGTACCGTGGGAAAACAAGCCACTGCAAACAACTCTCACAGCAAAAAATAAAAGCTCCCATAGCTCCTAGAGATAGTGAGGAATGAGGCTTTAAAGAGTCATTGACATGGCACTTCTGTACATTCCACTCCAAATCTGGTGAGCTCCAACAACAGGAAACAGACAGGTTGGATCACTTCCCATTTTAAGCAAGGGAATACTTGTACTATTTGATCCTCCCTCTATACCCATATTACAGCACGGTCACAATCGAAACTAAACAAAGGTATAAATAAATGCATCATGCATATTGCCAGGTGTCTCTAAGTGTGTTCTATTCATCCTCTCCTTTCTGGCAATTGCGGATGACTCACTAGCTGCAGGTTTGATTCTGAACATAAAAGCTGGCATAGGTTTTGAGACCAAGCTTCAGCGGGAGAAAATCTAGAGCAAGCAGTGGAAGTAGAAAGGCTGCAGCAGCAGCTTGCTGAACCTGGCGACTGGTTTGGTGCCAGGGAAGCAGGTCTGCAGGGACAGAGCACACCTTCACTCTGGGAGTATCTCTAGTTAACTCCAGTGTCCCTGCAGAGCTGAACTAAGCTGATTCTCTGTGTGATGTGCACCCACATTGGGGCTCAGTGATGGTACTTCATCTACTCCTGCACGGGGCTTCCACTTATTTGTGGGGGGTGTGATGAAACCTGCTCTTCTGTACCCCTCTGTTAGGAACAGCAGATCCCCTCCCCAGCTTTCTGTAATGGCCATCAGCACAGGTGTGATGCCCAGGCTGGGAAACCAGCACAGATACCTCACCTATGATCATGGCAAACAACTGTCACAGGACCCATGGCTCCCAGGACACAGCAAACACACTAACACAGGGGATGGTACACCAGCCAGCTCCTTTAGGAAGGATGGAGGTGGAGTGTCCAGCAGAGGAGACAATGTTTGCCCAACCTTCCCACTCCCGGCACTGCCCAGCCACCACAGCATGCCGTGTCGCTGTGCCAGTGCCTGTCCTGGATAGGAAAAAATATCTCCTGTGGCCTATCCTGGATAGGCAAAAAGGGGCAGAAAGGTGTTTCCAGCGTGGCCCAGCAAACAGCTTTGGGATGCATTTTTCCTAAGAATCTGCATTAAAATCCTCTCCTGAAGATACCAGACTGATACGTGAAAGTTTCATACACAAACCCTCTTAGAAAGGAGGCATGCAACTGGATTTTTGAGGAACGCGGATCAGTGACACAACATCATTAACCTTCTCCCAAGTAAAAGGACAGGAGGAAATGGCCTCAAGTTCCACGAGGGGAGGTTCGGGTTGGATATTGAGGAAGAGTAGATAAGCATTGAAATGGCTGCTCAGGGCAGTGGTGGAGTCACCATCCCTGGAAGCACTCGAAAGGCATGTGGATGTGGCACTCAGCAATACGGTTTAGTGGGCATGAGGGTATTTAGGTGAAGGTTGGACTTGATGATCTTGGAGGTCTTTTCCAACTTTAATGATTCTATGACTCTATGATCTTTCCACAGATTCAAACCTAGACTCCTATGTGATAAGCATTGTCAGTTTTCTTGTAGCCTTTCCTTTCCACTCAAAAGGCATCTTGATGCTTGTGCCTTTTAAATATTAGCAATCCCTGAAGGTTTAGTGAAAACATTCCACTGCTGTTTGTCTAAATCCCTATTTAGGACTGTAATCTGACAAATACACCTGTGTTCCTACCAGGTCATGATGCCAAAGGACATTTACCTCTGCCTGTCTTCTTATATCCCACTGCTATCATTCCAGCTCGAATGATAAAGTTTCTAATAGGTGGTTTTCAAGTTTCTCAATGACATACCAAGCAAAGGCTTCCCCTTATAGGAAGTCTTCACCCCTGGGACTGATCCAAGCGCCATAGAAAGTAGAGTCAGTTATGTGTAAGGGATTATAAAGGGATTCAAACCTAGAAATTAGAACTTTATGCCAAAAAGACAGTAAATTCCTAGTTTTACAGTTAAATAAATAACTCAAGGGTCCCTAAGCGTCTACTACAAAAAATCTCTCTTTCTCAAGGAGGAAAAAAATTAGGCCTTTTTTTGAGCTGCTTTAATCGTTAGTTTCATATCTTTCCTCTTCTTCAGAACAGAATGATAGTTTTAAGGGAGTCATGCCTCACAGGTATATGGAGCAGGAGAAAGTTTTCTGTAACTGCAGAACAGTCCTTGACAAACCAGTGGTGCAGCTAGAGGGACTATGCTGGAATGGCCTGACATAACTCACTGGCAGCACTGAGACATAAAAGCTGTCCCAAAGGCGTGCTGAAAGAGCCATTAAATTTCTCTTTAGGTAATCACTGTCAGATTTCTGCTGGGAACCCGCAGCTCATTTCTATGTTCACATGCAAACACACACATATTTATCACACAAGAAGATACAGGAGCCACTGAATGGACGGGAAACGTGGACTTCACAGTCCTTGCTAAAGAGACAGAACTACAGAGTTTCCATAGCATCAGAAGCTGTAGGTTCTTCAGGAATGGATTTTAACACAGACCGATAAGAAATTTCCTTGCTGAGTTTCTTTGGAAACAGCTTTCAGCCTCTTCTAAACCTCCCAAGAAAGGAGAAAGAACAAACACCACAGCAGAGCTAACTCCAGTTTTGCAGTCCTGGGGTTGGCTACCAGGCTTCAAAGAAATTTAAAGTATCCTAAGGGCTGGTCTAAACTTTGAGTGCTGTAGTAGCCTTCGTACACCCAATTCTTTCCAGTACTGAGGGAGTCTTAACACTTGGTTAGTTCCACCTTGAATTACAACGTGAACAGCACACTCTACATTTTGCAGTAGCCAAAACCTGGGGTCAGGATGTTCTACAAGTAACATCCTAAAGTTTACAAAACATAAAACTACAGTTTGTTTGCCAGCATTCAAAGAGGAGAACTGCTCTCTTTGGAGGCTTCAGGCACAGCACTCCCTGCCCAGCACAGAGCCAGAAGTGCCTTTGAAGAGGTACTGCTACTGACACACTTTTTCTGCTCCGCTCAGAAAACAGGTATGTCTTGTTCTCTAGAGTAAAATAAGGGAGAAAAAATTTCTTGGGACCCAAGGGAATGGCATGAAGCTGTGTCGGGGAGGGTTGGCTGGATATTAGGAATAGGTTCTTCCCCCAGAGGGTGGTTGGGCACTGAACAGGCTCCTCAGGGCAGTGGGCACGGCCTCAAGCCTGACAGCTCAAGCAGCATTTGGATAATGCTCTTAGGCACATGGTGGGATTGTTGGGGTGTCCTATGCAGGGCAAAGAGTTGGATTTGATGATCCTTGTGGGTCCCTTCCAACTCAGGATATTCTACGATTCTATGAGTCTATGAATTTAAAATATTCTGGGATGTGAAGTGCAAATGTCCCAGCCCAGACATCTGATCCTGTTTTGGGACTGAACTTATGTGTCTTCTGCACTTGCATACACAAGGTTCTCCCTGCGGTGTTATCCCAGCTCTGTGGCTCCCTCCACCTCCCCTGAACCAGCAAGTCCAGCACAGGGGCCAGTATACACAGAGAGCAAACACGCCAGTACAGTACATTCCAAGCATCACACCATCACCACTCCACAGCAACCTCCAACACTTGGATTAATGAAATTCAGGTGCAGCAATAGGATTTACCTTTTCCTCCAGGACTGACGATGACTGCAGTGACAAACATAACAGTCAAACAGCAGCAATCCCACAAAAAGCGAGACAAAAAGAACAACCATTAGAGAGCAAAGGTTATGCAAACATGCATCCTACCACAGACACAGGGTACACATGCACTGCAACCCACACCACATGGAAGTGGGCACCAGACTCATTACTCCTTCTGGATGCCCATCGGTACATACCACCCCCTCCAAAAGCTGATGCACAAACTTCTCCCCAGTCCCATTTATTTTAAATAAATTCACTCAGATCTGCATCAGAGGCCATGAGAAATTATGCCTGTTCCCCCAGCCGGTGCACCAAAATCCACAATCACTGGTGTTCCCCCCTCCAGCTGTGCAGTGACACTGAAACACACCCGTCACAGGTGCTTGTGCACAAGCACAACACATACAGAGCTACACCTGCACGCACACACGCACGCAAATGGCACAAAGCTGGAAATAAAGGACAAACTCCCATTTCCCACTTGTAGTTCCTACAGACTCAGTTCACAGCCCCACTGGAGGCTTTTCACAGACATACAGTGTTTCTCTCCAAGGACACTAGCAATATGTCACACTTAAAAGAGTAAAAGACTGAATTCTCTAATATGAAGAGGCAATTCTTGATGAAAATTTTGCCCTTCACCCCAGAGAATGGCAGTCTTGTAGATATAACCAGCAACTTTTCACTGTGCAGCTCTTTCATTGAATGATAATATAAAAAGCTACAATTAATATCAGCTTATTTGAAAGTCAGGGAAGAAAAAGCTCATTAAAAATGGTTTGAAGATCCTTGTGGTTCTCTTCCAAGTCAGGATATTCTATGACTCAGGATATTCTATGATTCAAGCTGGTAGGAGCACATAGGACCCACCCTTTAAAAGAGGAGGCCCTAAGTTTGTTTTTGTCTGTGGTACTTTTAGATTTTACTGTATAAGCACTTCCACAGATATTCTTATTTCCAGAAGGTTAAATGGGGAGGGAAACAAGCCTAACATGCTTATCCCATTCCAGCTGTAATACTAGGATCAGACCATGTTCTGGGAGCTAACTGTGGACTTCCAGACTGCAAGAGGTAGAAGAGAAGGAAGAAAAATGGTCTGATAAGGGAGATTTTATGAACAGATGAACACCTACAAACTCCTGGTTCTTTTTACACCATGCCCTGTCTAGCTCTCTACACCCCTCATGCCTGTCTCTTCTGTCTAGGAAAGCAGCCATCCAGCTATTTTTTTTTCTCAATCGATTCCTATATTTTAGACAATCCAATTCTAGTCAAAACCCAAACACTGCAGGGAGGGAGGAAAATCAACTTCTTGGACATAAGTAGGTTTATTGCGTGACTGACAGAAAGCTTCGCCTGAAGGAACAAGGGGGAATAATGGCTAATGCATTTAATTGCTACAGTTTTGATGGCTGTCCCACATACAAAGACACACACACAAACACTTGACACCTCCATCCATCCTATAGATAAAACTTTACATGCTACCTGAGAATACAAACGTGTTTTCCAGGGGCCCCATCAACAGCAGCATCACAAAGTCTCAGTTTCATAACACAATGCACAAAGCTCCTCGTCATCAAGCCTTAAAAAAAGTACCCACAACTCACCCAGAACCCATTAAAAAGAGCTTCTGCTATAGTCCACATCCCCAGGGAAAGGTCCTGCTCTGGTTTCTCTCTCAAACACGCACACTCAGTGTGTAAGTTCCCAGATGACACACGTTATATGGAGATGTCGTGGCCCTACCTTCTCCCAGGGACACTGCCCTCAGTTTGGTTATTTCCCCCAACTTGTTGCATCTTGGATCGCTCAATGTGTTCCACGTAGGTCTGGATCATCTGTGAGGGGAGAAAAATGCATGAGGCAAACAGAGAAGGAAAGACTCGTTTTCCGCTTTTGTTTCATTTTCTACAGCACTCATTTCCAATTTCCTGGGGGGTTTTGCATATTTCCTTGTCTTTCCTGTTGTCTTCTAAGCTGATGATACAAGCGATGATATAAGAATAATCTGATAGAAAATCTGACAGAAATTGTGGGGGAAATTACTTCAGCTGAATCTCATAACAGAAGATCTGTGAAAGAGCATATCCAAAACCAACATAAAACATCTCCTGGAGGCTCACTGGCAGT
Organism: Corapipo altera; assembly: GCF_003945725.1. Taxonomy (NCBI): domain Eukaryota; kingdom Metazoa; phylum Chordata; class Aves; order Passeriformes; family Pipridae; genus Corapipo; species Corapipo altera. The sequence continues at coordinate 1,385,415 of NW_020884981.1, read as the reverse complement.
GGGAGATGTGGTAGTGCGGCACTGTGCACAGCATCACAGAACAGCTGAGGCTGAGAAACCTCCTGGGGTCCATCAGGTCCAACCCCCTGCTCAAAAAGGGCCACCCTGAGCAGGCTGCCAGGACTGCATCCAGGTGCTTGTGAATATCTCCAAGGATGGAGACTCCAACACATCTCTGGACAACCTGTGCCAGTACTCATTGTCCTCACAGTAAAATATTTTTTCCTCGTGTTCAGAATGAGCTTTGTGTGTCTCAGTTTGTGCCAGTTGCCTCCAGTCTTGCCATGGGGCACCGCTGAGCAGAGCCTGGCTCCATCCAGTTTACAACTTCCAGTCAGGTATTTCTGATGTTCCCAAAGTTCGGAAGCTCTAGTCATCACTAGGATTGTAAAACTGAATTCTCTGACATGGCTTTAGGTATAGACAAAGAGTTTATTTATTCAGAAATAACGAGGTGACACTCTACCTCTGTGTGACGCTGATGCAGAGCATTGTACTCCTTCTTCATTTCTGATTCACGTTCCTCCAGTCGAGAAACTGCCAAGAGAGAATCCCAACCATCAGCTAACACACACTAGGCTCTCAAAATAAACTATTTGTTAAACAAAGACTATTTTGTTAGAAATTAGTTTATACCTACTGAATAAAACAAACAGAAATGGAATAATGCACGTTGTGGGACCTGGTGTTCATCACAAACTCAGCTCCTGGGTACCTGCATGTTCCCAACACCAGCAATTTTGTGCAGTAAGTGCAATAGAACCACAGTTTTTCAGCAGTAGCCTGGTGCCCCGTAAGTGTCTTAGTTTGACAACAATTTATATTGTCCTCTGGGACTGGCACTTCTGGCTACTAGAGGAGTACGAGGACTGGACAAGACACCAAGGAATTCTGAGGGGAACTCCAGTCGACAAACCATGGCTGCACATGTTAAGGAAGTATTTGTAAAAATAAACAAATAAACAAGCAAATAATTGTGATGGGTTTTATAAGAGGAAAAAAAATGAAAAATTCTATTCAGAGAAAAGGAAAAACTGGAAAACAAGTTCCAAAGGGCCCAAATCTTGCACCTTGAGAGACTGAGCCTGCCCCACAAAAGAAAAGCAATGCAATCTCGACTGAATTAGTGTGGATACATCCCATCCTTTAGAAGGCTCAGAAGTAAGGGATAACCAGACATTTCAGGTTTTGTGTAAATTACATAAACCAAAGAAAAAGTATGAAAATTATTTTTAAAGTAGCACTGTATGTGTGTGGAAGGCAATGTGTACAATGTTGTCTGGTGTACACCTTTGCTTACTCTGGTCTGCATAGTTTTTGGTCTTCAGCTCCAACTGTCGAGTCTGAAATTCAAGGTGTTCCACTTGGATTTGTAGTTCTTTCTTCTCCTGTTCCAGTGCATCTTCAAACTCTATGAACTTCTGCACATGGAAAAAGTAGATAAGGAGGCACAGATGAGGATTACATGTAAAATGGGTTTGCCCTACATGACTTTTCCTCTCTTCACAAAAAATGAAATCTGGGAGAATATAAATAACACAATAGGAAATAAGACTTTTTAAGTACTGTAATGAGCACAACAGCATTTTATCAAGCCAAAGAGTCTATTTTGTATGAGAAAGTATTGTTATCTTTAATGCATAATTAATATATAAACTATGGTCCAACATGAGTTCTGTAAACTCGATCATCTTCAGAAACATTGGTCTTCCTGCACAGAACACTGGGCTGAAGGAATGATTTTACAGATATACTCATTTCACGGTGAAAACACAACAGGAAAATACCTCATTTCAGGGTGTTCTTTCTGTAAACTGCCACTTCTGACCCGGGAGCTTTAGTCACTCCCTGCCACAGGCACCAGCACCCAGAGCAGAGTAAAACACATGGAACATTCCATCCAGCTCTACTGCAGTCAACAGGTATTACGCAACTCTTGACAGGAGCTGGAGCCACAGGTGCTTTCATGAAAGATTTAAACTAAGAAGGGTCCCTGGGAAGTGAATGTATCTCCATATCTCCGCATATACATGGACTAGCCTGATTCTTGTATGATACGTGGTCACCACGGCTTTTCTGCACAAAACACCAACACAGTCCTGACACATAATCCACGCTTCTAGGTTCAGAAATGGAGCTGCTTCTAGCACCACCCCTGACACAGACTGGTGGGAAATTGCCTAATGATCAGAGAACATGTGCTCTACTAAGCACACACATCCTCTTCCCAGCAAACCAAGCCTGAACATGGTACCATCAGGCGTACAAGGACACCAGAGCTATACCACCGCCCACAGAACAACTCCTGGCCTGGCCTTACAAAAACAGAAATTAGAGTCTTGTTACATTACTCCTGAATAGTTCCACCCAAAAAAGCCCGAAGTACAGCATCATCTGTACCAACCAGTCCAGTAATTAGAACACTAACCCATCAGTTGAGTGGCAGGAGCACAGCTGAGGCCAGGGGCAGCCCTGGATCCAGAGTTGCTGAGGACAAGAGGGAGTAGGAAGTAAAGCCAAGAGGACTTTAATCCACCTTTAAGATGTTTATGGACCAAGAGGAGCCTGCAGGAAGTAACTGGGGGCTGCAAGGAGCTCCAAGGCTCTGCTCCTGGCCCTGCCTCTCTCCCTCTCCATCTATTTGCCATATCCTCCTTAAGTCCAGCTCCAACAGATTCAACAGTTGGTTAAAATCATGGATACTGGGGAGGAAAATCCCTCTCTCCCCTCCTCTGTCCTCTGCATGGGGGAAGTGTTCTCTCCACAAACATCGCTGCTCAGAAGGGCATGGAAATTTCAATTTAAAAAAGTAAAGTCTTGTTGTACTCCAAAAGAGACAGAATCTGGTGAGAATCCTTTTTGGCAAAGATTTCCAGGGAAACAAACACACTTAAATGCACAGTAAGATTATTTCGTTAAATTCTGCACATGAACAAATCTGCACAGTATCTGGCTGCACTCTCAGGATAAACCCCATGCATATTCCCTATTGCTTTTACTGGAATTATTAGCAGGGACGCTGGAGCCGTCATTATGAACTGGATCCTCTCCCTGCGGATGACTGAAAGCCACATCATTTATTATTCCTGCAGACTTTTAAAACTGCTCAGTAAATTCCTGGGAGTGGTGACTCAGTTTGCATTCCTACATACCTGTATTTATAGAAACAATCAAACACACTTTAGCCATGTCTCATTTCCCTGCACTTGGTGTTCTGCAATGCTTTTAATCTCTAACCGGGCTTTTAACTTTATTCTCCTTCCTCCCCAAATTTATTGTAATAACGGTTTGGGTTTTTTCCCCAGTTATGGTTGTTTTGCACAGTATTTTCTAGAAATACCAGCAATACCAATACCCTTCTTCCTCTATAAAGGAGTCATCTCAGAGGCTAAACATTTACTTTTTAATTAAATTTTAAGACCATACAAGGGTTTAGATTTTTAAGTAAGTGGTTTTTTCCTCAGATGTCAATTAAACATTGAAATCCCTTAGTCACTTACCCAGAAACCTGTTTTATGGATTTTGAGATTTATAAAGCAAAATGCTTGTAAATTTGCAAATTTATTATTGAAACCTTTTCCAGAGCAACAATATAATATCATAATGAGTAAAAAAGGAAAAGAAATCCTAATGGACACAGTGACACTGAGCAACAGAGCTGAGAAGCAGCAGTTTCACTTGCTCCATTTGAAGTCTGATGGAAGCTATCCCAACAAAGAGCCTTTTCCTAGTATAATCTCCATCTCCTTGCGGGTTTTTGCAGGAATCACTCTCTGCTAAAGCTCTATTGACGAACCCTTTTCATTACAGCCAACAGTTAAATCCCCATCCCATCACAGCAGCTCAGCTTTCACCACCCTCCTGCTCCTGTTTCTCCAGCCAGGAGCATGCACTCCAGCCAGGCAGGAATGAGGGGTTTAGCAGCAATAAAAATGAAAGGACGTTAAGAAAAACATTCACAGATCTCTTAACAGTAAATTAGAAAGTAAAAGAAGGTACAAGCCCAATTTTATTCCCATTATGTAGGTCACCTTTAATAGGATTCCTGGATTTGCTACTGCTGTTTTGGTTTAATTCAGAGAAAACTGATTGAAAGATTAAGTGTTCTACAAATGTGGCTCAGTCTTCTTCCTCAGACCTGTCTATTTTGCAACCTAAAAGTAATCAAAGAAACATAAAACTAGAAATCAATTAAATACTTGAAAAGAAAGAGACACAGAGACAGTGACATTAAAAATTAATATTGCCCTAAGTGTTTGGAGGGCAGAGCAGCATTTAGGATAAAAACACTGCAGGACAGCCCGCTTGGTGCTGAGGAGATCGAATGCATTTGTGTGCACGGGCCTGAGGGCTCTGCAGCACCTTGTACCTGCTCCCCCATCAGGGCCCATCTCACCTGAGCTTCTCTCTGCACATCACAAGCTCTGAGAGCTGGAAAAGTCCCAAATCCAGAGTGAAGTTACCAGCCACAGCAGTGGGATAAGAAGGAGAGGATTCCTAACAGGGCTGTGCCCGAGGAAGATGTTCCTGACAGAGCTATCACTGTCACTGCTGCTCATCCTTCTTGGCACCAGGGCATCCAGGCAGGCTTTATTCCCTGCAGCAGACATTCCGTATAGCATCCAGGGAAAGGCCACCCTAGCCACTAGAAGCAGCAGAGATCGAACTGACTTTACTCAGAGGTGAGCACAGCCACAAGCACAACTAAGCAATGTCAGAAGTTTGGGGAAAGCAGGCACTTGAGGTTCATGTGAGTTACTCTTGCGAGCAGCAGCCTCCGGAGACAGACAGCAGAGGCAGTGCTTCATGCCCTGCATGATGCTGTGCCACAGGCCTCAAGCTGTGGCTCCTGGTCCACATCACGGGGCTGCAGGTGGCCCAGATGAGCAGCCAGGCTGGCTCCAGCCTCCCTCCTGCCCAAACTCAACCCACCAGGTGTATCCCCAGCACACAGCAAATCCCCTGCCACATGGGGCTCTCTGCACCAAACCTCACCTTCTCATGGTGCTGGAAATTCATTACAGGGCAGGAGAAACAGAGAAAACAAACTGAATAAAGTGTTTTAATTTTTTTTAACTATTTTTGATTAACCAGGCTCCCAGAGGCAGTCATACTGCCAAGCACATGTTATTGAGTGAATGCAACTCTGTAAACAAACACCCATAGGCATTTCACTTTTTCTGTTTCTTTCAGAGGTGGGATACAATCCTGGCCCTGATCAAGTTGTGGGAATTTCTCAGGAACTTGAAGAGGAATCCAGATATCACCCCAAACCTTTAAACCTCCTAAAAATAACCAGGCGGAGGGGACACTAACTTGGAAGTCTCCTTCCCATTAGAACATTTTCTAGCTGTAATATGTACAAAAAGCACTAAACTCAGACATAACAGAAAAAGAATCCCTCTGGTTTACTCTTGCTTATTGTGGTTTTCATCTGTCTGTGCCCCAACAACCTGACCTAAATGCTGCACAGATGTTTGATGCACAAATATGAAGTTCTGTAGGTGCTTACTCACACTTGCTAATCAGCAAAGAATATTCACAGGAATCAAATCCACACTTCTGGTCTCAGAATAGTAAAATTCTAATAACTTCTGAAAGTAGACACTGCAGATACTACTCTTCGTTCATTATAAACATAAATATATTTAACAGGAGCATAGAATCACAGAATGGTTTGGGTTGGAAGGAACCTTAAAGCTCATCTCATTCCACCCCCTGCCATGGGCAGGGATACCTTCCACTAGCCCAGGTTGCTCCAAGCCCCGTCCAGCCTGGCCTTGGACACTTCCAGGGATGGGGCACCCACAGCTTCTCTGGCCAATCTGTGCCAGGGCCTCACCACCCTCGCAGGGAAGAATTTCTTCCCAATATTCAATCTAATCCTGCTCTCTGTCAGTATGAAGTCAAGTAGGGGGAAAAAAACCCCAAAGAAACAATCAAACAGCATAGCCTTATGGTCTTTTAAAATACATTTTAAAATAACCAAATACACTATCCACAAAGCACTGTGACACAATCTCAATGCCCAGTTTTAAAACTGCATTGCAAATTTGCTGACTGCATTCTTTCACTTTAGTGCTGCCAAGAGGCAAGAAAAAAATCTGGTGCTGGTGAAGCATCCCAGGCTGAGCCTGTTGCTGCAGCTGCCCTTGATTTCATTGGTTTCTCATTCCCGGGGCCAGGTACTGCAACTGGTTTTCCCTGATGGTTTCACTGCATGGAGTTCAGCTCAGACTCTCAGTTCAGGGATTCACAGCTCCCAGCTCCAACTGGATGGAGATGCAGTAAAGACATTTAGGAAACAGAAATAAAATGAACCAGAGAATTCCACTGAAGGTTAAGAAAAAGTACTTTTTTTTGCTTTCAGTGGGTGCACTGGAAAGGACTCCCACTCGCAGGAGTTCTCAAGGCTGACCACGGTCTTAATACTTTTACTATTTTTTCTCATTTTTTTCCAGAGCCTCGACTCTTAATTTCAAAGAATAATTTCTGAATATGAACAATGAAACAGCTAAGCACCTCAGTCATCTAAGAGAACTGGAGTGTTAAACAGCTATATATAAAAATAAGTCACATGCATTTTTTTCTGCTAGGCTCTATCCCCAGATTTCAAGCAGGGTCACTGGTCTGTAATAACCCAGGATTATGGCAAACAACAATGGTTAATACACTACATTTTACAGGAAAAATATCTAGCATAAAATCATCTTAAGGCTAAAGAAGGACTATTCCTCTGAAGAGCAGTGGTACAATGCAGATTGCTTGGCTTTTTGCTTTCCTGCCTCCTGTGAAGGAAGAAAATGGCTAAAAATAGTACCATATCATCAGAAATCATCACATCAGTGAGGAATCAAGCAGAGATGCACATAGATGCAGAAATCTCATTACATGGCCTTAATTTGTGGGGGCTGGCAGTGTGTGCAGCGGGGGCACAGTGAAGGGAGCACTGGGGTTCAGCTCAGACCTGACCCTCAGGCCTTTGCAGGGCTGTGGGTGAAAGCTGAGCTCTGGTTTCCTCCTCTCAGCACGGGAAGCAAGGGAGAGGGATTGAATTCTGTTCCTCACCTTCACTCAGGTGAGGCCCCATCTGCAGAGCTGTCTCCAGATATGGGGTCCTCAGCACAAGGACGTGGAGCTGCTGGAGAGATTCCAGAGGAGGCCATGAAGATGCTCCATGGGCTGGAGTCCCTCTGCTCTGGAGACAGGCTGAGAGAGCTGGGGGTGTTCAGCCTGGAGAAGAGAAGGCTCTGGGGAGACCTTAGAGCCCCTTCCAGTACCTAAAGGAGCTCCAAGAGAGCTGGAGAGGGACTTTGGACAAGGGCCTGGAGGGACAGGTCAAGGGGGAATGGCTTCCCACTGCCAGAAGGCAGGGTTAGATGGATATCAGGAAGGAACTGTTGGCTGTGAGGGTGGGGAGGTCCTGGCACAGGTTGCCCAGAGAAACTGTGGCTGCCCCATCCCTGGAAATGTCCAAGGTCACCTTGGATGGGGCTTGGATTCACCTGGTCTAGTGGAAGGTGTCCCTGCCCATGGCAGGGGTGTTGGAAAGAGATGAGCTTTAAGGGCCCTTCCAACCCAAACTATTATGTGATTGTATGTTCAGCTTTTTATCCTTATAGGTATTTATATAAAGTCATTTATTTAGCAAAGCTGAAGTAGAAGATTAAGAAATTGAGTTGTCTACCTTACACCAATGTTACCTTGACTTCATTGCATGAAAACATTCCCAGTTTCTATCAAGAAGAGAGGTAGAACATACATATTTAGTGTGCCCCTTGGGAAAACACTGACTTTACAAATATTTAAAGCTGCTCTCCCTCGCTGGTCGCAACAGCTGAAGTGGACCTTCACACAAACAGGACAACATGGCCATCAGCCCCCCACAGTAATAAAAAACATACCTACATTTCCATCCTGCTGTACCTAACATGACATGGATTTCAGAAACACTTTGGCTCCCTGAGAACAGTGGCACATACAGGTACAAAGAGGCTCCCTGCATTTCACCTGATCAGCATTCATCTTGCTCCTCAGTGCCTCGAGGTTACAGACCCATGCAATGCCAACCTTTCTCCTGGAAGGCCCTTGCCTTCAGCAGACCCTGCTCCAGGAGATCGTAGCCATGGCATCTGTAGAGCAAACCTCTGACTCTGTTGCCACAAGAAAACACACCATCAGTAAGTGTAAATTCTGGTAACAAACTGTATCTTCTCCATCCCCGAAGGATTTCAGTTACAGCAAACAGAAGATGCTCTCACGCATTAGTGTTACAGGACACAGCTCAAAAGGCCAAACTTTCACCCTCCCACACTGCACTGGCAAAGAGGCCACAAGTTGAACAGAAGGTCACTGCAGCTGTGACATGAGGAATCAACAATTTAAAACCCCAACTAGACCACACTTACTAAAACTCACAGGTAATTGATTCACCAACTCAAATTTCATATTTGTTCAAAACCTTACTCTGCACTTATCATAAATCTCAGTAAATTCCAGTTGTGCTCTCCAATGTCCCTTGCTCTGCTCTGTGTGTTCTCTAATGTCTCTGGTTCTGCTCTTTGGGGGTTCCTCATTTTGGGTGTATTTGGCCATTATGCCATCACAGTTGTGGCAGCTGTGATATAAAAACACTTATGATATGTAACCTTAAATCACATGAAGACACACATAAACAAGCATTTCATATGGGAAAATAACTACCAGCCTTCCTTGGCTGAGGTCTCTGCCCTCAAATAAAGTTGACAGTGAACAAAGCCATTTATTAGCAGAATGGCCAAAACATTGTAGAAGAGAACACATTATAATGTCATTTTAACTGTATTTTTAACTTAGTTTTTAGAATTCATTAGCCCAGAACGACCACAGTACATGGCTTCATGATGGAAAGATGCTCTATGTCCTGTATTTGAATCCTTGCTATCCTCAAAGATAAATGCACTCCTGAAGAAACATTCCAATCTCTACGGAAGCATACAACCTTCTAGTGAAGTAACATTTCCTTTATATCTGCAAAGCTTGGGGATAAAAGATTTCTGTTCCTGCTGCTAACTTCGGGAAGTCAAAATGACGTCTCTTATCTGCTAAATACTCGACAGTCATAGATGGGACTTTCAGTGTCTTCTGTGAACTAAATGTCTTTTTTGTCAATGTATGCAAAGATTACAATCTCCCATATTCCTGTTCCAAAGGATCTGAGCCTTCTCCAAAGAAGGATCACTTCTCTCTTATAATACGCTCCATGAAGTTGGCCTGGCCCTCCAGCACAGTCAGGAGTGACAGAGGGACCCTCCCGTATCTTGGACCCTGCTCCAGCTCTGCCCCAGACCATGTTTGCCCGTTCAGAAGCTGCCATCTCCCAATGGGACTAATGACAAGGTTAACTGGGAAAGCAGATGCAGGGAAGGAAAGGGGTGCACAAAGAAGGGACAGTTGGCCTTGAGAACAGCCTTGACCCTATTTCCATCAGAACGGCCTGATGGAAAGGAGGTGTGACTGAAGTCATGCAGATGACACTAGACCGGGAGGTGTCACTAAAGAGAACAAATTATCATAGGGAAAAACTGGATGATGCTGGAGACCAGAGCAATGCTGGGCTGAACAGCACTTGAGGGCACGGGCATGCACATGGGAATAGCCAGTTCTGCTGTGAGGAGGAGGGTGGAGAAGAAGAAGCTGATGACAGAACCATCAGTTAATCAGTCCCACAGTGACGTGCTCTGGGCCAGACGCAACTGCAGCTGAGGAGGGCACAGAGGAGACGGACATGCTGCTGCCTCCGCCACTCTGTGCCATACCAACAGCACTGGACTGTGCTAGGGAAGGTGACGGCCCTCACATAAACCTCATTACTAGCACTTTGAAAAAGGCCATGTGATACTGGGACACCCACGGAGAGCATTCATAACTCAGACATAGGTGAGATGTCCCTGGAAAATAATCACCTGTTATTCCTCCTGCCTCTCAGAGAGGATCAGCCCAAGCACCAGATACGGCTATGGGTCACTCAAGGAAAGGGGGATGAGGGAATCTGTAAAACAAGACTAGGCTGGCCAGGTGACACATGGGCACCTCCATACTAGCAGGACACGTGGCACAGCCCAGCAAACCTGCCTTCTTTGGCAAGGGAACAGAGCTTGGCTCCAACACACAGCAAGCAGAGACCAGACAGAACAGGACCAGCTCCCATTAACACAACAAATAAATAAATATTTGATAGGGCAAAACTCACTAATCATAAAGGACAGTGCCAGTACAAGAACAAGCCAGGGAAACCACGCCATGAATTAAAACCCAGCGAACAACCCCATTGCAATTTAGAGGAAGGAAGAAGTAGAGGCAGGAGATTCAACTAATGGTTTTAAGCCAAAGCTTGATGTATTTATGAAACACATTATGTAACTCAAGTGCCTGCAATACCCAGGGACTGGACATGCTGACTCAGGAAGTCCCTTCCAGTGCTATTGCCCTGAGTTTTTAAGGAAGAGTGGGTGTTCCTGGGAATGCTGGAGGCAAATCACCTACAGATTTGGTGCAAAAATTACCATGCAGTAAGAAGTCCATAGGGCTCAAGTCTGAAGTAACTCAAACCAAGACAGTGCCCAGTGGTGTAGCTATACCTGCTCTAGCTACCTACATTTTTAATACTAATATCACCTTAATATGTGTGTATAAACATAGTTTATACCATTCAGTGTTAATAGGTTGAGTGGACGCTGGACACCCATCACGTCATGACCTTGCATCATCACCATGCGTGACCTCCTGCTTCACACACTGGTTCCACAGCAGGCTGTACTATGTAAGCTGGGCACTTGGACAGAGACATTCCCAGTAAAATTACCTGGTAAGTACTAGTTTAAGATAAGTTTCCTTATATCGAGAGCATAGATGCCAATTTTCCCTCTAATCACAGAGATCATCATACCCCAAATGCAGCAAGTGCAGAGCATCCAACAATCAGTGTCCAAATTTTGCCCTCTCTGTTCTTAATTTCTTCCTAAATATTTTCTTTATTTTTTCACGTACGATATTGCACTACTGAAGTCACTACTGAAGTTTTCTGCCTCCTGCACAGCTTTGCACAAGCCTCCACTCAGGGAGACAAGACACCAATGCATTGGTTTTAAATGTTCAGCAGAGACAGAGCATTGATAACAACAGATAGTGAAACAAATATTAATGGAATAAACATTGTAAAAGGGAAAAAAGTCAAAATTACATAAGCTGGTAGTGTAAGCTGTCTTCATCTGTGAGGGCTAAAATATATTTGCACATATTTTTGCATCTGGCATTATGGTGTAAATTATGTGGTGATTTTGATTGAACTCAGACTACTCACCACAAAAGCAACCCAGCTGAAGGGATGGCAAGGGAAGTAACAGAGTGGGGGCACAAAGGTGGGGCTAGTGAAGTATGGGCAGTGGTTCAAACAAGTGGAATTTACAAAAATGCTGCAGTTGCATTTAATGCTGCTACAAAAGGTGGCTGTGATGAAAAATTGCGTTAAACCACAAAACTATCCTGAGAGGTGTTTAAGTCATTTTTTTACAGATTTAAAAGTTTGTAACAAAGTGAGCAGGAGATCTGCCAACCACCACGTGCAAGTGAGCAGCAGAGCAGCCATGGAGACTTCAACAGAAGGGAAGCAGGCTGGTGGGAGGGCAAGGCCCCAGAATGGGGGAACAGCTCCCCAGTGAAGCCACAGTCACTGAGGAAGGAATGAGGACAAAAGCCATCACCTGATGGATAACCCCAACTCCTGCACAGGAGCAGCGTGGTAGCCCATGGAGATGGTGGAGTCACCATCCCTGGAGATGTTCAGGAACTGACTAGACAAGGCACTTAATCCCATGGTCTAGGTGACAAGGTGGTGATAGGTCAAAGGTTGGACTTGGATCTTGAAGGTCTTTTCCAACCCAAATGATTCTGTGATGTCCCTGAAGCTGCTGAAACACTATGCTGGGAAGCCCCTCCAAAGTAAAATTCTCCAGTTTCACTAGTAAATAGAGATTTCTGGTTTAGTTCAACCAAAACATATATTTGCATTCTTTTCAAAAGCTATCACTGATTGGTGAAAGAAAGAGGTAAAATGAAATGAAATGGTGAAATGAAACCTCTTCCCATCATGGGGAAGGGAAGGTACTTCTCCAACCATTAAAAGATCAGTAAATTTTCCTATTTTAAATCAGGACTTACAATTACCACGTACAATTATCTTTTAGGAGCAACCTGGTACGTGTTCAACAGAAAAACCTTTCCACAAATCTCAGCAGGCAGAAGGACAGGCAGCCCTCTTCTGATGCTTCCCCTCTTGAGGGGGACAAGCAGGTTTGCTCTGGCACTAAGTAGCAACTTATGTTCATGCCACCAAGTGGCTGAGGGTGGGAGGGTCAAGGCCCAGGTAGAACAGGAAAGAAAAATAAGAGCCTGAAACTGTTTTTGTCAGACTCAGTTCAGCACCACATTCTGCCTTGGGCAGGTCCCTTCCAGCTAGGGAGTAAAGGCAGACATCAGCAGCTCTCCATGACTCTGGAGACCATGTCACAATCCAGGTCAGGAGCAAAAGGTCCAGTGCTTCCCACTGAATCCTGAACTAAAGCTATCTGTCCTGCTAGGCAAGACACAGCTTCACGGATATCATTCCAGACACCCTGACACCCAACAGCCTTGCGAGGTGAACTGCAGACCCAATGCATCCCTTCGGAAAGCTGACCACCTCCTTGAAGAGAAGGCGGTATGTTCTACCACAAAATACAAAGTCCCACTGTGTGTGTCATGGCCCAAGTGTGGTGTCCCTGGACACACACAGATGAGCTGCCAGTCTCCCTGAGATCCACGTGAAATCTCACAGTGATGCTCTGTCTCTGAAAGGCTGGACTAGAGCTGACAGCCCTGTTGAAGGAGTAGCAGACGGATGTAACATCAGGCCTGCATGCACCTGCTGGTCCTTGCACAGCAGTAAGAGAAGGCAGGACACAGTCAGTGTGACACAAGCTGAGCGTGTGTGACAGGCACAGCATGGCATAGGCTGAGCCTACAAGGCTCACACACACTGGTGATGGGAAGTGCTCAAGTACCACAGCACAGTCTCCTGAAAACACCAAGCAAGTTCCCCCTGAGAAAGGAAGGAGAGGGTCCAGCTGGCTGCTCAGACATCACCTCACCACCTGAAGCCAATACAGAGCAGCCACAGGCTGGCCAGCACTCCCCATGGGAGCTCCAGGACTGTACAGGAGATAAAAACAAGAACAGAGCAGTTCCTCTCAGCTGGGATACCCCATGCCTCCTCCTCAGTGACAACCAACAGTGATGGAGATGTGGGCCATCTTCATCCTCTTCAGTGGGCAAGAGAAAGAACAGAGGTGCCAAGGTGCCTCTGCTAGATGGAAAGTTACATCACTCTCAGAAAGGCGAAGACTGTCTGGGCATTTTTCTTGAAACTTCAGTCATCACAGTTCCTTTCCAGCCTTCATGGGATAAGGGGGAATGGCTTTAAGCTGAAGGAGGGCAAGTTTAGGTTAGATATTACGAAGAAATTCTAGGCTGTGAGAGTGGTGAGGCCCTGGCACAGGCTGCCCAGAGAGGCTGTGGCTGTCCCATCCCTGGAAGTGTCCAAGGCCAGGTTGGACAGGGCTTGGAGCAACCTGGGATAGTGGAAGGTGTCCCTGCCTGTGGCAGGAGGGTAGAATGAGACGAGCTTTAAGGTCCCTTCCAACCCAAACCATTCTGTAATTCTATGATTTAAATCCATCTGCAATGGTAGTAAGGTCAAATCTTCCCAGACCTCCTTGGCTTTTCTCTTACAACTCTGCTTCCTGAACCCTGGTGGTAACTTCTCCTTCATATATCTGGCACATCCCAACAGTATCACTGACAAATCCACCTGCAGAGCCACAAACAGAAAGGGACAATGCAGCAGCTGCTTCACTGCACGAAGAAAAAAAAACTTCTCATCAAAGCCCATTTGGAGATCACGACTTGACTCATGCAGGTAACCCGGTTGAGGGGAAACCTGGCCATCACCCCTCATCATCATCAGGAACTCACATTCAGAATATTATCCTGAATTGCTTGTTAAATAAAGTAACAGCTCATAGTGCTCGCTCGCTATTTTACTTTAAAAGTAATTTTTAGGAACACATTGATATTTATGAATATTAATAAGTGCCATAAGCTTGAGTGACATAAAGAGGATTTGTACGAAGGATCTGTGTTTGGATATAGATTTTTTCCCTCCAAGATTAGTGAGAATAAAGTAAGGTTACCAGATGGCAAGGACTGATGGGCATTACATGTGGAAAGCCTGATTTCTCATAGAGAAATTATTTAGAAATACGTATCATAACGGTCAGTCTCCACTGCAAAAGAGAATCACAAATTCCCTCTGTTAGTCACCTTTAAATTAATAAAATTTAATAACTTGTAAACAGAAGAGTCTCTAAAAAATTTCATCTCATCAGTGTAGAATTCATACCATTTATTAGAAAAAATTAGAATAACTAATCACGTGTTTTTAGCAAGTGGCTTTCCAACAGCTGTTGGTCCTATAACATCATCTCTAATATGCTAACAAAATGTATAGTTTTCATCAAAAAAAATGTATTCTGTACGCAAACTTGTGATGGGGAGAAGATCAAAAAAGATGAGGGAATGACAAGCTGCTTCTGCCTGCCTCAGAGCTTGGCTTCCTCTGCCTGACCCTAAAGCACCACAGTTTGTACTTGAGCTCTCAGTTTGCACTGGGTATCCTCCATCAGACCAGCCTGGTTTCTCACTGGCAGTGGGACGCACCTCATTCCTGCAGCTAAAAGCCAGCACTGGCTGATCCCACGGGAGCCAAGGTCCAGGAATAGCCCAGCACATTCTGCATCCTACAGGATGCATCACTGCTGCCAGCCTGGTTCCATCCATGCTGTCACCCCACTCCAAGCCAACTATGTGCTGCATCACCCTACAGGGAGCCATGCGCAAAGGACGAGGCTGCCACAACACTGGAATCATACGTGGAAAGGGAAGAGAGCGGCTGCTGCTCTGGAACCTCTGCAGATGGTCCCTGCCCTGGTGTCGTATGGTCAGGGGTGGGACAAGACCCAATCCAGAATGGCAGCCAACCCTCCTGCTGCTGGCAGAGGCAGCTGAGCATAGAAAAGGCACCACTGATTTATTCCCCATCAAATGCTCCCAGTCCACCTTCAAGGGAAGGAAGGAATTATCTCCATCACTGTTATCTGCATTAACATCGATCCCAGTCCTGCATCAGGAGACACACGATAGGATGGTAAATCTTTAGCTTACAATCCTGTTTAGTTTTATTGGTACAGGTTTTGTAATGAAAGGCATGCTCAGAATCCCAAGATTGCCAATCCTTCACACAGGGAATGTGCTGATCATAGGCCAAAGTCTGATTTTAGGAACTCTCTAAACACAGACGCAGAGCCTAATTCAGAGAGGAGACATTGTTTATTCTGCACAGGGTGCAAGGTGGAGGTTTCCACAAATCAAGCACACCATGGGGTAGAAAGTTATCTCTTTTATACAGTAAAATTTACACGAACCTGCCTGTCTAATACATATTTATTTGTATGACATAAGCAGTGCTTGAAACACAAAGTTATTTTCTTTACTAAGTAACTTCTATTGTAGAAGTTATCTGATGACATTAGTTATGTCTACGAAAGGTGAGACAATTCAGCCTGGGGACAGATAATTCAGCTTGAAGACATCGTCAGGAGGCTGTAAGGATGGCTAGTGAGTTTATTTTACCAGTTCAGAGGGAAAAGAGAACATTAGAATCTATATCTAAAATAACTAAACCTGCCTACTCAAATATATACAAATTTGAAACACAGGAATCTCCAGAAACATCTTTTCCTGTTTGTTACTTTTAAATATATGGAATTTATTTTATTATCTTCAGTTGCTGAGTTTTAATTATAACCTACAATACTGTGATCAATTCTGAATCACATTCAAGTGAAATCACTGACAAAAGGCACATGAGAAAACTGAGACATGATGGTTGATGTCCCCATAACATCAGATTTGTCTCACCCAGAAGACATGGTGGGATCGCTACAGATGCTCAC
The DNA here is from genome assembly GCF_003945725.1 of Corapipo altera. NCBI lineage: Eukaryota > Metazoa > Chordata > Aves > Passeriformes > Pipridae > Corapipo > Corapipo altera. The sequence continues at coordinate 1,369,327 of NW_020884981.1, read as the reverse complement.
ACTTGTGTTGCTTTCTACTTCTGAACAACTAAATGGCTGTATTTTGGAAAAAGGCAAGGAGGAAAGTATCATAAATATGTAAGTCAACATTTGCCTGCTCAGCAGAAAAAAAACATTACAAGTATCACAGTATTTCTGGTGAAAATGAAGAAATTGGTTTCTCCAGGACCAACAGCTTTTGTAAATCAAGACAACTGCAGAAGAGGACTCAAGGTAAATTGGAATAACCCTCTAATAAGCACACAGACTCTGCTGCTCATGGGTGAAATCTGGCAGTGCCTGCAGGTTCCAGGAATAGACCAAGAGGATCTGAAGGATACAGAGACAGATATGATACCCAGTGAGCCTGCATTCCAGGCTTGCCCATTATTTTCACCAGCCTGTTGTGCAAAGGATCCAGGTGAAAGCAAATCCTTTCTTTATCTGGTCTCTGCTACTCCCCAAAGCCCTCCTCCTGGGATGCTATGAGGTCACCATCAGGCTGCAGACACTCCCATTAATCAGCTATTTGTGAGGTCAGGTTTCAGGGCGGAGAAACAAAGTGCCTTCCCAGGCTGCAAGTCATTCCACATAGAAAGCAGATACAAGGCAGGAGAGGAAAAAGCACTTACAGTGGAGAACACCAGAGGCCGGAGCCCACAGCACCACTTTTGTCATCCTTCCTCCCCATCTCCCTAAGGAAATTAGGGTACCAGGAGGGACAATATTCAAGGCATTCTGGTAACAAAGGGGGAAATTTCCACAAGCCTTTGTGCTGTTTGAGATGCAGACAGAAGCCAGCGAGCTCATCATATTGCCATCCAGTTGGAGAGCTCTTCAGGTACCTGTGGAAGCCACAGTGCCTCTCACAAAGGACCATCTCTTCCCAAAATGCTGCCACTGATCTTCGAACAAAACACTGGAGCCTTATAATTATATAAAAATAAATTACTGGTAAGTGAACGTGCTTATCATGTCAATAACAATGCAAACAGCAAGCTGTAAGGAGGAGTGATGGCCACGGCTACATGCCGGCAGGAGATGGGGATGCTACTTTTCTTGGAAGTAGGAAAGGATGACACCCAGGTATCTCTCAAATAAGAGTCCTAGAGTGGCAGTGCCAGCAAAGGGCTTTCACAGGTCACATCCCACACCTGGGGAGCACAGGCACATGCTGGGGTCACCCAGCCTGGTAGAAAAATGGGGGCGATGGTGGACACCAGGTTGAACGTTACCCAGTGCTGTGCCCCTGAGGTGAGTGGTGTCCTAGGCTATTTTGCCAGCAGGTCAAGGGGAGATCCTTCCCCTCTGTTTATTCAGCACTGGTGAGGACACCCCAGAGTGCTGTGTCCAGTGCTGGGCTCCCCAGTACAACAGAGACAGGGACAGACTGGAGAGAACCCAGGGAAGGGCCACAAGGATAACGAAGGGGCAGGATAAGAGAAGATGCAGAGAGGATGCAGCCAGGCCCTTTCTAGTGGTGCCCAGCGACAGGACAAGATGCAAGGGGCACAAACTGGAACACAGGAGGTTCCCTCTCAACATCAGAAATCCGCTTTTCCCTACGAGCACTGGCATGGGTTGCTCAGGGAGGTATTGGGAGGTGGTGAGAGTTTCCAACCACCTTGGACATACTCAAACACTCTGCGTGCCCCTGCTTGAGCAACGAGTTAGAGCAAATGACCTCCACCGACCAGCAGGAGAGTCAGGGTATGGGAACAACGGCCATGGCTACTGAGACAAAGGTTTCCCCAACCACATTCCAGTGGAGGTTGCTCCCAGGTGCTGGAATGCCACAGCGTAGAACATGAGCTACAAAAGCCTTTCTGGAGGAGCCAGACCTCCTAATCAGCACCTCTACACCATGCCTGTATGTATCTTAAATGAGTACCATTTTAAACATTCTAATGAGCATGAACTGATGTCACAAATCAAACAACCAAGATCTTACTTTGCTACTAATGCACTTTTCGTTCCTTAGGACAGCCACCACCATTCCCTTGGGACGTAAATTTCCCTAGAAGCAGTTTTCATGCAACAAGAGGTCTGAAGGCACGTCCCACCTGGCAGAGGCCCACCTGGCTTTCCTGACTCCAAGAAGTCACACTAATGTACCCCAACTACCCATGAAAGCCTTTATGTGAATTCACACGTGCATGCTCACCTTGGCATTGGTGCCCAACGTGAGGAGCAACCTCTGCAGAAATATGCATTTAGGGTATGTGGTGGTGCTTGTCTTCAAGAGAGGAAGAATCCAGAACATTAGGAAAGCAGCTTGCATAAATCAAAATATGTCCCATTAAGAGTGGATCCAGTAAGGCTTGTTTGCCCTGGGGATTTCTGCAGATGTCCCCTGGCCCTTTCCTTGTCCTAGCTCTACCCCCACGTGTCCCCTGAGCAGACCCAAGGAAGAAACAGCGTGTGTTTGCTGGACCCATCTGCCCCAGATTCACATACCAACTGTCCTGCTGTCACCCATCACCTGCAGGCTGCCAGCTCCGCCTGTCCCTTCACCAGGCAGGACACTCACTTGGCCTTTCTCTTTCAATTTTCACAAAAGCAAAAACCAAACCAAACCTAACCAAACAAAAAACCACCACAACACAAAAAGTGTAAGTAACCCCATTTTTTAATAAATATGTCTAAAAGCAGCCACCAGCTTCCTAAGTTCTTTGGGGCAGCTCCTAACAGAGCAATCATAATACCTTCATTTCCTTAAGAGATCAAGCTAAACCAAATACTTAGCCAGCAAAAATAAATAAATAAATGCCCTGTGTTAGTGTGTACCACCCCAAACACCAGGGCCACTAAGGTGGTAAATGGGACTGGAGGAGGGGCCAAGAGAGCTGGGGCTGCTCCAGAAGGGTCCAGGAGGCCTGACCAGTGTGCTCAAGTACCTGCTGGGAGGGAGCAAGGATGGGGGGGGGCCTGACTGCTCTGCACAGGAGGCAATGGGCACGAGGGAAAGCACATGGAATTCCATCTGAACACACGGATCCACATTTTTCCTGAATGGGGTCAGACACTGGGACAGGTGGCTCAGAGAGGCTGCAGAGTCTCCATCTGTGGAGATGCTCAAACTCTCACCAGATGCTGGACAACCTGCTCTGGCTGCCCCTGCCTGAGTTGGGGTGTGGGACTCGATCTCAGGGGGTCACACACACATTAGGGGATTCTGCGATTCCACAGAACACCACACCATGCAAGCAATAATCATCCTACATTCATACATATGTATCCTGTGTTCATAGGATATGAAACAGATGGAAGAAAACAAAAGCACTGAAAATCTGGTGCAATCCCACATCTTCAGTAGCCTGGAGGCCATGGAAACGGCAACGTTGTGTACTAAGCCCCATTATCACAGTGACTGATAGCACTGCCTCAGTTCCTTCCTGCCAAGGAACTTCTATTCTCAGTCCCCTTGCTTAGGTGCTTCTGCTGCCCTATTTTAGGCCAAGAGGAAAATGCTCTACAGCCCAAGTGTTTAGAAAATAAAGCAGTAATTTGCTTTTGGCAAAGATTGTTTCAAAAGACAATATATAGAATCGTCTTAAGAGAGGAGTATTGAGAAGGCAAACTTTCCTTTATGGCATGTAGTGAAAAGTTGTTTCCCTGCCCATGGCAGGGAAGTTGGAACTAGATGATCTTTAAGGCCCCTTCCAACTCAAATTATTCCATGTTTCTATGATTCTGTGGTTTTTGGAAACAAGCCTAATTTAACAAACCATACCTATAACAGTTTGTTTGTGCACAACTGTTGCATAAAGATGAACAGCAAGGTGTGATGGCTCTGCACAGTGGTAACCAGCCAACACAACACACATTTTAATGCCACAGAACAATGCCCACTTGTGGTTCCAGTTACTTTGAAACTAATAAACTAATACAAAGTAATTATAACTCAGGGTCTTCTGACAGGGTATTACAAGAGAACAGAGCAGTTTTTCACCTCTCAGTGTCACTTTAATTGTTGTAATTGGTACGCATACACTGCAAGGAATCAAGACTCAGGTCAAATCCTGTTCCCAGGGGAGGATCCTCCCAGTTAGAAGTGAAGACCTCACCCAAGCCCTGAGGCACAGCCCAGGAGGCTGATGATTCTGGAGAGGTGGGATGGACAGTCCCCGGTCACTATGGCTCTGTTTCACAGCATCAATCCACATTCTGGGAGGAAAAACAGTTTTCTGGTTTTTGGTTGAGTACAATTACGTGGTGGACAGCAGAATTCCCTGTCATGCACAGATTTTCACCCCCATAATGTGTAATTTACTGCAGAGTAAGCACCACGTGGGAAACAGGTGCCGATAAATAACGTATTCTGCTATATGCTGAGGAAAACAGCCGCCATGTATTCCATGTATGACCTTGTAACAGGGACTTTGTAGCGGCAGAATACTCATTTGTTCTCATAAAAAGCACATTGTCGATTCTTTTTTGGTAACAAGTCTCCTTGCAGACACTTTTTTCTCTCACACTGACCTGTGTGTAAGGATAACAGAATATCATGATCATCAGCCAACAGTGTTCTGTCACAGTTCCCAGGTTTCCTTGCAGGGAATGTAACTGCTGTCACTACATTTGCTTCCAGAAAACACATCCTGTATCTAATAATTCAAGAACAGAAATCGCCCCTGGTCCAAAAAGGCAAGATCATTCCAACTGGACTGTTCCAAACTCCATTTTTTTCCCCATAAATAGTGCACTTTTAAAATTATTCTTTCTCAGAAGCTGCAAAATGCTGTCTCTACCCAACATTCAGTAAGTCTCATGTACCCAGAATCAATTTTCAACCCCTACGCGCATTTAAAATAATTTTAAAAGATTATTTATTAGTCCCTTAATACATAACTAAAACTCAGGACTAAAACTTTTCACTACCTGGCTCTTGCTCTCAGTATCAGTAGTGGACCACAAGTGTCCTCCCCATCGAGTTACCAAGATTCCTGTACGTGATTATTAAGCACAAGAACATGTCTATGAAAATCCTATGTGTACTTTACAAGTGCTTTATGCTGTTCTTCAGTTCAGCAACTATTTCATTAATTACCACTTATTTTATTTTATTAATTATCCCTTATCAAATCAGAACTAGGAAGACTACTGAATCTTAAATCTTCTGCTCTTAGTCTAAAAGACAGAAAAAATCCTCTTTTCAAGAAGCTGTGCAGTGAAACGGGGATGATGTGGTGAGGATGGACTTTTTTGCACCACCAATCTCTATCCCAGCTCACAGACTGTCACTCCAAGAGGAGGAACAGCAACCCCTATGCTCTGGATTTCAGCAGGGACAGGCACAGATGCAAGAAGATGACAGAGTGCAGGTCACCTCCCCTCTGTTTTGTCTACATCCGAGTCTCTGTAACTCGAGGATTCTTCTTCCTCTCCATCACAGGGGTTGGATCTCTCATGAGCCTTTTCCACACCACCCTCGCAGCTGGGCAGCCCTGCCCCGGCTCTCATGGGAGCACATCCACGCTCCAGGAAACAGCTTACAGCTGACATTGAGAAAGCCAGGCGGCTGCACGAATTACCCATTTTGAAAAACTACTTTTTTACACCCCAAATTGCGCCGACCCCTCCGGATGCCGTTGGCATTGCACAAAGCGAATTCCTAATTCCTCAAATCCGAGGGACTGCAGTTTTTTCGGTTCGGATTTGGTTTTTTTTTCCCCCTCCTGCTGTCACACAGGGCAGCTCCGCCGCAATGCCCTGGGCCCGCGGTGCGGCGGAGGAGCCGGGACGGGCTCGCGGGGTCCGGGGGGGTGCGGGGAGAGCCCCGCGCCCCCGCGGCAGGGGATGCGCCCGCCCCCGCGCTCCGCTTCTAGAAGGTACCGGCGGCCGCTGCTCCGGGCCCCCCCCCCTCCCCCGGGCAGGAGGGACCCGCCAGCGGCGGCGATCGGGGGGACGGAGCCGAGGCCTGCGAGAGGCGGCCCCGCCGCAGCCCCGCGCCCCCCCGAGCCGCCGGCCCTGCCGCTCCCCCGCCCCGGGTCCCCCCGCCCCGAGTCCCCCCGCCCGGCGGCGGCCCAAGATGGTCGCGGGGCGGCGGCGCTCACCTCCTCGGCCTGTTTGCGCAGCGCCTTCTCCCGCTCGTACTGCGTGAGCAGCTGCTCGTTGTCCTCCCGCAGCAGCTCCAGCTCCACCTCGTGCTCCTGGTTGTCGGTGAGCACCGAGTCCAGGTTCTCCAGCACCGTCACCACCAGCGGCATCAGCTCCTTCACCACCTCCTCGTCGTAGCAGTGGATCAGCCGCTCGAACTCGCGGTAGATGCTGTTGGCGAGGCCCGAGACGCGCTCCGACATCACCGACCCCGAGCAGTAATCGTCGCCCGGGTACCCCCCCACGCCGCCATCGTCCAGCTGGATTTCCAGCATCCTGCCGGCCGACAGCCCTCGGCCCCGCTGCGCTCCGCTCGCCCCGCTCCACTCGGCCCCGCCGCCGCCGCCGAGCTCTGCCCCGCCCCGCCCCGCCCGCCGCGTCACGGCCCCGCCCAGAGCATCCCCGGATCGGGGCGCTCCGGCAGCGCGGCACCGGCTCCTGGCAGCGGCACACGGGGAGCACCGGTGCCCCGAGCCTGCCCGCGGCCAGCCCGCTCCGCCAAGCCCCGCGGGCACACAAAGGGCGGCGGGGCGGTGCCATCGGGGCGATGGGCACGCGTGGGGCGGCACGCACAGGGACACCGAGCACGAGCGGGAGCCAGAGCAGGCACGGGGCCATCGCCATCGCCTCTGGGCACCCGCGTTAGACACCTGGCACGTCCAGCGCTGTGCTCGGGGCCCACTGGCTCACCCTCACTGACATCCACATCCACATCCACATCTCCACGGCCTGATCTGCATCCCAGAAACCAAAGGATTCGGGGAAAAGAAGCTGTTCCTGGGTATGTTAGCAAGCTACAGACTGGAGAGGTCTTCAAAGTAAATGGTCAGAAGGTCACAAATGAGTCGGTTTTCTCCTATTTTTCCCTCCCGCTGTCACAGGGCAGCTCAGCCGCAGTGGGTCTGGCCCGCGGTGAGGCAGAGGAGCCGGGCCGGGCTCAGACTCTCCATCTCGCCATCTCTCCAACTCTCCATTATCCCACAAAAACATACGAAGCATCATCTAAATTGGGTGTTTTTCAATTTGAGGCCCGATCTAGAAGGACTCTTTGGAGCGAGGGACAGCTTTCAGCCAGAAGAGTATTAGAACCTAATTTTGGAACCCAATTATTAACGCAAAACCTCCAAACACCTTCATACTTGCAAGTCTTTTCCCAGTATCTATGAAAATTAGGGCACTTCTTTGCTCCATACATGTTAGTTGTTTCAATTTAATTAATTATATTTCCAAGATCAGGCAGCTATAGTCACTACAGAGAAAGCAGACAAGGACCAGTTCAGTCAGGGATGAACTAACAGATAGCCAGAGGGCCAAACTGGCCATTTCAAATCCTAAAAAAAATCGAGCACAATCACCAAGCTTCATTAATAGATTTCCCAGAGCAGCAGCACACACCTAGCTATAGGTGGCAGCTTCCAGCACTCAGGACTCAGCATCCTTGGCAGCCTCCAGCACCTTCAGCAGATGTCACAGAAGGCACATGGATGTATGCGATAATCATTTCTGTAATACATTTACACACTGGGGTGGAAATGGGAAACACTGCTCCAAAACACCCATTTATCAGCATCCCCCAGCTCTCCCTGCCATGACAAGGGCGTTTCATTCCACGGTTATTTGTCTCAATGCCCTTTCACAAAATAAACCTGTGAATAACCTACTTGTGAGGCTGTTGCTTGAGAGATTCTGAATCATAGAATCATGGAATATGCTGAGTTGGAAGGGACCCGCAAGGATCATCAAGTCCAATTCCTAGCTCTACACAGGACACCTCAGGAATCCCACTATGTGCCTGAGAGCCTTGCCTAAACACTTCTTGAACTCAGGCAGAATTGGTGCTGTAACCACTTCCCTGGGAAGCCTTGTCCAGTGCTCAGCCACCCTCTGGTGAAAAACTTTGTTGTGATATCCAGCCTAAACCTAAAGGACATACTTGGGTATTCTTATCAAGGAAAAAGCAATTAAATTACATTATTTACATACATCTCAAATTCAAAAGCTTCTCATTAGAAATAAAAATGGCTTACAAGCTGGGCAAGTGATTTGCATCACTGGAAGAAATAAGCACAGGCAAAAGAGAAAAAGAGATTCATTAATCAGACACGCTGCTACTGTCTTTAAAAAATAAATTAAACAAAAAGAATCAATCCCTATAAAAGATTTTATTATAGGCAAAATAACTGTTCAATCACCTTACGATCAGAAATATTCAAATGAAATATCTCTGAAGGATTATTTCTTTCCACAACTTAGGTGTTTAGGTTTTGGAACATATGCATTTTACAGTGCATTTACTGTTATAGGCTTTTGCTGAAGAATCAATTCATATTTTGTACAGTACTTTTAAAAATAATTGCCAATTTTATTTTTTTTAAGTAGCCAAAGAGAGGCCAAGAGAACTATACAGACCATTCAGTCTAAGGGTATATTTTCAGTTTGAGTGGTAAAAAGAGGAGACCAAACAACCAACTTAAATTGAACACTTAAAATCAGAAAGAGGTTTTCAAATTTGGTGTTGTTACTAAAGGCTGAAAAACTTAAATAAAAAACATATACCTGTGTTACAGCACCATTGGAACCTGCATTTTGCAACACAGCTGGGATTGGACTAAACCAAGAAAATTTAACAGGTCTGGTTTTGTAGTCAAATAATACTTTATAACAGTTTGCATCTTTCTGGAGGCCTTTAACTATCTTCCCTCACCGGAGTTCCAAATATTAGATTTTATTAGGCAAACTGAACAGGTGTATAACATGTCTCTGCATTTCAGTTGGGCAAGGCTACAACAAACAGTTGTGTAAGCAATGTGACAAATAAAGGGATATGCCTCAAAGTTATATGTGATTGTGATGTTCAGAGGAAAATTTAATGGTTCAGTCACCCAGAATTTCATCCCAGGTTCTTATCAGACATGAGGATAAAGCTGCTTTGATAGAAAACAAGGTGGAACATCTTGGTCACAGGTGAAGTGAGGCACCCACTTCCAGTTCTACTCATGTATTATAAATCAAATTTCCTGCTCTAACAACGTCCAATGGAATGTTCCTGATGACACATATTGTCCTCTAAACATGGGAAAGAGATGATTAATCTGAATCTCCAACCTACTTATTAAATACCTAGAAATGAAAAATATCTGCTAAACCCCTGTGCTAGTGCTCACATGCAGCCACTTCCCCTGCACACGTGCAGTAGGGACTAAATCAGATAAACCCAACTGGTTTCTCAGACACCGTGCCAGATGTAGTGATGAAAAACACACTGTGTTCAAAAAGCTTCTCATTTAAAGTGATACAATAGTGTAATTCAGATCTCAATCTATTTCTTGGGAAAAAGTCACAATTGCACAATTCATTTTGTTAACAGTCCAATTTAACATAGTTTTATATGGATTTAAATGGTCCTTTCATCAGAATTTATAGATAAATCTGTTGAGTTAGCATGCGGAGAGAAATAGAAGAATAAAGAAGTGTTCAAGGCTGGTTTGGTCAGGGCTTGGAGTAACCTGGTCTAGTGTGGAGATGGTCTGTGAGGACCCTTCCACGCAAACATTTCTGTGATTCTGTGAAGTTCATTGATTACTTTCATAGAAGAGAAATAAGATCATCTTGGATATAATGTAATCAAAGAATTGGCCACAGTACCAACTGGAAAATGCTTTTGTAGTCCCAGCAAACAAAACATAGTTTAAGGTGAATCAAATTGTCATCACTTAAATATGGAAATTTTTCTTTCATTAATAATAGATAAGGTAGTACCTAAAAATCCAAGTGCAAGCCACAACAGCAGCAAACCAAACACTAGGTAAACAAAGGCAGCAAGGTAAAAAATGGCCCCATCCAGAGCAATCTGTGATCTAGGGAAAAAAAACCAAAGCAGAAAAGAGTCTTGCAAAAACACGGGCAACAGGGAATTTTTCCATAAATCAAAAAAACCTCTAAATACTCAGGGAGTCAGCTGTACACAGCAGCACATGTTTGGACCTATTCAACTGCACCTCAGATCCTGGGGTCAGTTTTGGGCCACTTGCTCCAAGAAAGACAATGAGGGGCTGGAGCATGTCCAGAGGATGGCAACAGAGCTGGGGAAGGGTCTGGAGCAAAAATCTGATGGGGAGCAGCTGAGGGAGTGAAGAAAAGGAGGCTCGGGGGTGACCTTCTCGCTCTCTACAACTCCCTGACAGGAGGGTGGAGCCAGGTGGGGATCAGGCTCTGCTCCCAGGGAACAAGGGACAGGATGTGAGGAAACGGCCTCCAGTCGCGCCAGGGGAGGGTTATGATGGATACTGGGAAAATATCCAACCTGACAGCTGCCCAGGGCAGTGGTGGAGTCACCAATCCTGGAGGGATTTAAAAGCTGTGTAAATGAAGCACTTCGGGACATGTTTTGTTGGTGGCCTTGGCAGTGCTTAGTGATCTTAAGGGTCTTAGTCAACCTAAATGATTCCATGATTCTGTCTCCTATAGGCAGAAGTAATCCAGAACTGAGCATGTTACAGTGACATGTGTATTTCGGATTTATGTAAGAAATACCTGTCTTTGGTATGTTTGAGTTCACAGATCCACAGCAACATACCTGGCAACTCCCCTTTTAGAACTGCTACTCAAGACTTACACCTTCTTGTGAATACTGTCTCTGGATTAGAGATGGAAGAAACTGAGACAGAAGTGTTAAATGGACCCATAAGACCACACAGGGAAGGACTACTGGAGCTGGGATTAAAGCAGAGGAGCTTTTGAGTGCTAAATGCAGATCCAGAGTCTGCATTTGACCTGTGCTCTCATCTTTCCATGGTATCATGAAGCACAGTCTGCCTTGGTGCACTGTGGCTTCCAGCCTGTATAAAGATATCATGGTAAGGGAAATGCCAGAGGTGTTCTCCTTGGATAGAGACCCTCCTTCAGCATAGCTACTGAAAACCACTGCAGACAAACCTGGAGAGCCTGTCCTGGGTTCAGCTGAGCTTGGGCTATGGAGCTGGAGAAGGAAGGCAGTAGGAAGCGTTCTTCTCTGTACTGTGTCCAACCTGGCAGGAGAGACAAATAAGGGGTTGATTTGGGGAAAGGCTTCCAAAATACACACTTGGTTTAGAGCTTTGAAGAAGAGGGCAATCCCAAAGTTGTGACTAGCCCTGCCCCTCAAAGCTTCATATTGCACAAAGAGAGAAAACTTTAACCCTTCCCAGAAAGCTTAATTGCAATGGGAATATCATATCTCACTGGTAATTAAGAGTTTTAAGTCTTATGACTGTTTTGTCCTATGCTATATCATTATAGCCAATTCAATGCC
>NW_020884981.1:1336498-1342959 GCF_003945725.1 Corapipo altera | reverse complement strand
GTACTGTGCTCATTACTGTGCTGAGGTGGTTTAGCAACAGAAAAAATAATTTCTCCTCTGCCTCTTTTCAGTGCTCTTAGAAGCATTTTCTGGACAGTGTATAAATGGCATCTTCGTTGAAAGCAAATGTCTTTTTTCCACTGGTCCCCAAATTTGCACATATCCAGGCATTGTGCACCTTTTGATCTGTCACAATAAACTGCTGGACTTGTGCACTACCTGCCTTGTCCCCAGCACTCACAGCCAAAGCTCCCCTGCGAGATCTGCCATGCAAAAGAAATGACAGGCGAGTGGTGCAGCATTCCCTCCTGACAGCATTGTGCTAATTGCCAAACCCAGAGTGCAGTGGGATCTACCCTGAGGAGCTGTAGGGTAAAAGTCCCACCTTCCAGCTCTGTATTCTGTGAGTTCTCATCACTGTGTTGTTGATATCCAAATGTGCTTTTCAGGGAAGACAACAATCAGATGCGTGGTGGTTATGAACACCAAAAATGCATGCAAAGTGTAAGTTGAGGGTTGGTTTCTTTTTACTGACTTGCATGTGGACATTATTTTTTTATGCCTATTAAATCAATGAGTAGAATTTGAACTGAATGTAAAAAAGATTTCCTGAAAGAGGCCAGGGTGTCCTAGCCTTCTGATCTTGGACATCTTACTTCCTGCCCTATAAAGCATAGAGACAGAAAAAGAAAGCTATATTATATGTAAACCATGGCCTCTGCCAGAGGGGTATCTCCTGGTAAATTAAGAAAGATCAGAAGTGTCGTTAAATGTGCAGAGGCTCATGATAATCTCAGAAACACTGGCTGCTGTTAACTGTTTTATAGGAGCCCTTCCGCACCTGATATCCTTCCATCCAGTGAGAGACAGAAAGATGAAGGGAGTAGGATGGGAGATTTCCAATGCCAGTTTTGCACATATATGCAGTACCAGCATACTGCTTTCTTCCCCTGTCCTGGACTCCAACCATAGCCCCACTTTTCCTGCTGTGCTCTTGGCTGGACAAGCTGCAGGCGCAGACAGGCCTGGCTGGGGACAACCTCTTCAGGCAGGAAGGTGCAGCTGCACACACCTTAGTGCCTTAAAGATTTACAGCAACTCCCCCATTTATTTCCATTTGTTTTTCATAAAGTATGAGACAGACTCCAGCAGATACAGCCAGAAACCTAAGATGAACTAAAAGAGACTTTCAGAACAAATTTCAGGTGACAGACAGATGGTCAGGTACAGCAATAAGTGGTACAGGACAAGTACCAAAGAGTCAGGTTGCCTTTATTAGCGGCTCCACAAAGAGGGAAGTTCTGCCTCTGTGCCAAGGACAAAGAACATAATTAACTAGCAGGACTGCTTAGCTCAGTGCTGTAGCAAATCCACAGTGGGTTTTAGGTCTGTGCTGAATCCGTGGGAGGGATGGCCTCTAAGCTGTCTGGGATGAGCTACAGCGAATGGAGCAGCAATGCCAGGGAAGGGGATGTTGTTAAATATACAAGAGGGAGCTCTCACAACAGCAAGACATTACAGGAAAAAAAGAACAGCTCATCCCTCAGACACTGCAGTGAGCAAACACACACCAGTGTGGGGCTGCCTGCCACTGTGAACCCTTCTCTTTCCTGCTGCTCACTCCATGCTTTGGGATTTTCCTCCTTTCCAGCCTTGGTGTGAGCAGCACACATCATCTGCTGATGAGCCTCTGACAGCAGCAGCAGCAGCAGCAGCAAAGAGAGTCTGGCAGCAGAACAGCCCCTGGGACCCAGTGAGCCTGAGAGGAGACATAGGCTGGTCAGTGAGAAAAACACACAGCCATGAGAAGGAGATGGCAAAGGATGTTTGTCCTGGTTTCAATCAGGTAGAGCTAATTCATTCTCAGTAGCTGTCACAGTGCTGTGTTTTGGATTCGGGATGAGAATGGTGTTGATGACACACTGACATTTTGGTTTTTTGCTGAGTTGTGTTTATCCTAAGTCAAGGACTTTGTTCTTGTCTCCTGCTCTGCCAGTGAGGTGGTTCAGGAAGGAAACTGGGAGGAAGCACAGCTGGGGCAGGTGATCCAAACTGGGTGAAAGGATATTCCACATCATGGAATAACAATCTCGGTTGGGGAAGGCTGGTCTGGCATCTGTCAGCATGTCGTGGGCAAATGCATTGTACATCACTTGTTTTTATTATCATTATTATTATTATAATTTACCATTATTACTGTATTTTACTTTATTTTCAATTATTAAACTGTTCTTTTTTCAACATACAAGTTTTACCAGTGTAGGAGGGGGAGGGAGGGGGACACTGAGTGAGTGGTTGCATGGTGCTTAATTTCCAGCTCGGTTTAAACAATGATTACATAATAATGCATTATGTAATATACATTAAATGATTACATATGCAATATACATTAAATGATTACATAACAATGCTCCTGCTCGTTCTATTTTCAGAGGAAATACACGATTGCAAAATGAAGCATAACAGCTGACAAAATAAAATCCCTCTCCTGCCTGAAAACGCTGTCCTTACTACAACTGTAACCTCCCTGTTAGTGACTGAAGAGACCTTTTCTTTTCAAAAAGATTTAACACAACTTGTAACAAACCCAGTCTCGCTGTTTTCTCTCATATAAGGCAATCACTTGGGAACAGAATGCAAATAGTGACACATGCTTCAATAAGTTATGTGTTAAACTCAAAGGACTGATCACAATACTTGAGGAGTCCCTGAGACTGAGAACTTGGTGACAGAAAATCAGATAAACAAGAGGGAGCATATAGCAAGAGAAACTACCTTTTTTCAGATAGAAGCTATTAAATCAGAAAAAACTGGCACAAGAAGGTCAAGAGTAGGAGGAGTTGATACTACTTTCAGTGAGCTTTCTGTAAAATTTACATTAAAATTACAATTATCTATGTAGGGTTTATGAGAGGACTAAAACCAGGACTTCTGATAGCTCTAAGAAATAGCAGAAGTACTGCAGTTTTGCAATAGATTTACAGGCAAAACGTTATGATGATACATTTATGGATGCACAGGTGAAGAAACCAGGTAATAGTTAAAATAAAAACCAGAATGAATGAGCATCTACAAATTCAAATTAAGAATTAAGATGAATGGGATTTGACAAAACATAAGAGGCCTTATAGCCAGGAGACAATATTAAACTCATAGGTACTCTTACAAGGTAGAACCTAAGGCAAACCTCAAGTTAACCAGCTTCCGACAAGCTCCGGACCTCCAAACCATCATGGATGCTATGCATTAAAGGGTGTCTTCAAGGATTGTTTCCATAGATCATGGTCAGAATCTCCATGTTACTTGTGAGCTAATTGATTTTTCTTATCAAATATTAATCCTCTTCCTTGAAGCCGTAATGGAAGAAGAGCTCTCCTCTTTCTCTGTCTGGCTTGGTCTGGTTCTTGCCCCATAATTGCTGTGAGCAGATGAGGCTTCTGACACATAGCTTTTTCTTAATTTTTTGTCTCTCCCTTCTCTGTTTCCAATGCAAGCCCACACCTCGTCTACTCCATAAAGACTTGTTACTGGATAGGTGATGGAAATAACAACACCCTTCAGGTGCAGTGCTCCCAAATGATTTCTTGGATCATAGGTTTTTATTCAGTCATGCCTATGAGTTCTGATTCTCTCCTAGGAAGCTCTCACAACAGCACAGACACCAGAGCTGCTGACATGCAGATTCAGGAGCAAGTATTTTGCCTGGCCATGTTCTGAAAGTTATCTTTAATGGATGAGACACCTAAAGTATTTTTATGCCAGGCCCTTTCCTCCCTAAAGAAGGCCTAAAGGTTCTTCTAGACATGTGGTAGCTTGAGTCTGGACAGACACGCATGCCATTATTACAAATCTCTCATGAGTATCTGACCTCCCCATCACTGGTGCTGTATCCTCGTTCTCAAATCAAACTCACTCCAAGTCCACGCTCCAGGTCACTTATGAGCTGGTGCTAAAAAGGGGGGAAAAAGAGTAAAATTCAAAAAGTGAATGAATCATGACACATCAAATTCACACAGCCTGTTAGCCAAAGATTGAAAGGAGGGAGGGAGAAATATGTCATAAATGTAGAAAATATATATAATCTATTTTCACATATATAACATGGAATATTATACAATATATATAATGATAGATATTCCCATATATATACACATATATATACAGAAAAAAAATACAGGGAAAACAAAGCACTTCTGAAGGAAAAAATTGAAAGCGTGTGTCCAGACTCAATATGCAAATGAATCCAGTATCTCCAAGCCATTATTTACATTGCAGAATGCTGATATGTATTGTTCCTTTCTATCCCTTTGACACCACAGTGAGTTTTGTCCAGCATATTAGTATTTTTATAAGCACTGTGATTGCAACAAAGGCTCCTGAAGAGAACACAAACATCACCAGTGGCACAAACATGGCTTAGAAGTGCTACAAAGCCTGGTACAGAATGGAGATCTGCTGCTGCTGTCCCCAGCAGTGTTGGGACATATCCCCACCTCAGACCTGCAGATCACTAGCAAAGCTCTAACACTAGTTTTCAAATCAAATCAATCACACACACAGTATACATGTTATAAATATATATATACAAATCTTATACATATATATATATATACAGATTATACAAATCTTATATATACCTACAAAATTTATATATATATATATATATATATATACAGACATAAACATCTATATAAATGTTATTATTATCCAGACACTTTCATTTCTGCTAAATGTTGTTATAAAACATTCTTGTTTGGTCAAAAGAATTCCTTTCAAGAGCTGGTTCTTAGTGTACTGCGTTTAGCTGGGAAAGAGTTTGCTTTGTGCACAGGAGCTGAAACAGTGCTGTGCTCAGGTTGGTGAGGAGAACAGTGCTGATAACACAGCCACACTTTAGCTAACTAGAGAGAAGTCCCATGCCATGTGGCATCATGTTCAGCAAGAAAGCTGGGGAAGGGTTTCTTCCAAGTTTTTTCCCATTGTCTGGGATTAGGTGAACATTGTTCCGTGGATGGTCAGTGATTGCTTGTGCATCACTTGGTGGGGTTTTTTCCTTAGGTTTTTTTTTTTCCTTTTCACTTATTTGTCTGTCTGTATCTCAACCCACAAGGTTTTGTGGGTTTTTTCCTCACTTTTGCCCTTCTGATTCTCTCCTCCATCCCACTGGGAGAAGTGAGTGAGCAGATAGGTGGGGGTTCACCTGCTCTCAGGGTCTGCCCAGCACAGCCAGGTAAGGACGTGTTGGCAGCATGTAGCATCCTCTGCACATAAGGTAGTAATGGTAATAGTTCATTCAGCATTCTCCATACCTGTGGCCCAAGGAAGGGAGAAATTACAGGGTAGGGCAAAATAAAAACTTCTACATGGCAGCATAAATGATGTCTAAAGTAACAGCATTTATAAAAATGGACTTTGGGATACCTTGTAGGCTGACTCTGTTCACAAGTCAGGTGCTCCTAAAATTACTCCTAAAATATCCTTATATTTCAGTACATATTGTTGAAAAACTTTTTTTTAACATCACATTCCCGGCTGTGCATGAACCTTTGACCCACTGACATAGGAGCGTGAAGAAACTCCTGGAGGCACAAATCCTGCTTCTGGCTTTGAAGGATGGACAGCCATGGCACAGTCTTGTTCACATACTTCGCAAGCTCTGTTTAAGACCAGGTAAGGCACTGGCCTGCACAGGTGCCATTGTGGGGTTTGCTCTTTGTGCCTCATTTGGGTAGAAAATACTCTTCAAATGAGAAGAGAAATATACTTACCCTTTTGATCATACAGGAGCTTTGGAGGAGGGGTTGTGGATTTTTTTCCTTTTCATTGCCAGGGCCCTCCTCTTGTGATAAAGAGGAACCTCTAATTAACACTTGGCTGGTTCCTATTGATCCATTTGTAACAATGCTCCCTGCTCCCTTCAGAGACTGCTCTTCCCTGTGTCTTATATGAGACACTTCCACCAACACACCTTTAGAGATACCTTTTTTTCCCCAGAACATCATATTTTGGACTCCTGATCAGTTTATGATGTGTTACAAACCAATTTCTTCCATGCTGGTGCTCCCACACTGTATTTACCATCTGATTCCTTCCTTTCACATGGACAGTCTCATTTCCCATTACAAAATTCCCTCTTTCTGACTGACGTAAATTCCTCCGGTTTATCCCACTGTTTCCAATCGGCTCCTTTCCCATCAGAATCCTCCCGACCCCTTCCCGCCTTGGCTCAGCCCTGGGGGAGGCCTGGGCAGCAGCAGCTCCAGTCCCAGTACCGGCCCTACTCCCAGCCCTAGTCCTAATCCCAGCCCTGGCCCCAGCCCTGGTTCCAGTCCTTAGTCCCAGTCCCCACTCCTACCCCATTCCCAGCCCCAGTCCCCACTCCCAGCCCCATTCCCATTCCCATTGCCAGCCCCAGTCTCCAGTCCTCAGTCCCCAGTCCCAGCCTCATTCCCATTCCCATT
>NW_020884981.1:1336128-1336488 GCF_003945725.1 Corapipo altera | reverse complement strand
GTCTCCAGTCCTCAGTCCCCAGTCCCAGCCTCATTCCCATTCCCATTCCCATTCCCAGCGCCAGGCCCCACTCCCAGCCCCATTCCCATTGCCAGTCCCCAATCCCCAGTTCCAGTCCCAATCCCAGCCCCCAGTCCCAGTCCCAGTCCCAGTCCCAATCCCAGTCCCCAGTCCCCAGCTCCAGTTCCAGCCCCAGCCCCATTCCCAGCCCTAGTCCTAGTCCTAGCCCTGGCTCCAGTCCTTAGTCCCAGACCCCAGTCCCGGCCCCAGGCTCATTCCCATCCCCAGTGCCAGTCCCAGTCCCATTCCCAGTCCCCATTCCCATTCCCGGCCCCATTCCCATTCCCGGCCCCATTCCCA
>NW_020884981.1:1306656-1336118 GCF_003945725.1 Corapipo altera | reverse complement strand
CCCCATTCCCATTCCCGGCCCCATTCCCATTCCCGGCCCCATTCCCATTCCTGGCCCCATTCCCATTCCTGGCCCCATTCCCAGCCTCAGTCCCAGTCCCCAGTCCCGGCCCCATCCCCAGTTCTGGCCCCAGGCCCATTCCTATTCCCAGTCCCCATTCCCAGCCCCAGTTCCCATTCCTGGCCCCATTCCCAGTCCCCATTCCCAGCCCCAGTTCCCATTTCCAGTCCCATTCCCAGTCCCCATTCTTATTCCCGGCCCCATTACCATTCCCAATTCCCTTTCCCATTCTCCATTACCAGTCTCCATTCCTGGCCTCATCCCCAGTCCCAGTCCCATTCCCAGCCCCAGTTCCCATTCCCAGCCCCAGTTCCCATTCCCAGCCCCAGCTCCCATTCCCAGCCCCAGTTCCCATTCCCAGCCCCAGTTCCCATTCCCAGCCCCAGTTCCCATTCCCAGCCCCAGCTCCCATTCCCACCCCCACTCCCCATTCCCATTCTCAGTCCCATTCCCACTCCCACTCGCTCTCCCCACCCGTTCCGTCCCCGGGGCGGGCCGTGCCCGAGGGGCGGAGCGATGGCGGTGCCGGCGGAGCGTGGTGAGCGCAGCGGGGCCCGGCTGGCCCGGCGGGAGGCCCGGCTGGCCCGGCGGGAGGCCCGGCTGGCCCGGCGGGAGGCCGCGGGCTGGGCTCGTCCCCCCGCAGGCAGGGCTGGACGGGGGCTCGGCGGGAGGGCCGGGACGGGCGGGTGAAGAGGGTCCGCTCTGCCCCAGTCTCTTACAGGTTCGCCGTGCTGCTCTTCAACTGCCTCCTCACCTTCGGCTCCTACTTCTGCTTCGACATGCCCGGCGTCCTGCAGCAGCAGTTCCAGGGGGTGAGTGTCGAGGGGCGCTGAGCCTCCGCCCGGGCCGTGCAGACAGGGGCACAGCCGGCAACACAGGCCGCGGCCGCCGCTGGATTTTCCAGACCTTTTCCTGTCGGTACAGGGGTCTTTGCCCCGCGGTCTCACCTCCCAGGTGCTGCGGGTGGGAGGTTGTCACTGGCACGCCAGGTGTTCGAGCTCCCTCTGCTGCCGGGAGAACTGGGAATGTGGCACTCGCCCGTGCTCCGCGGGGTCGGCTCCTCTTCACCGCCCTAAGGGAGTCCAGTCGAGACTTCACACCACCCCGCACGCAGGAGATCCACAGCACTGGCCGTCAGTACCTGCACGGGGGTGGGAGACACGAGTGCTGGAGGTGATTCATTTGCAGCAGAACTTCACTGTGCAGTGTGACCACAGTGACGCTCACGCAGTGCTCCGCGAGGCCTGTCTGGCAGCCTGACGTGCTTGCATTTTCTTATCTGGTGGCTTTGCTAACACTGCTTCAATTTCTTCCCCTTCTATTTCTTTCCCATTCATTTCATTCATAGCCTGTACAAAAGTTAGAAGCAAAATATCTAAAAATTTGTTTCCATTCAAAAGGAAACTAAAACTTACCAAAAGAAACCAGAGGCTTGGGCTGCTCCAGGCTGAGCTGGGCCTTTTGCTTTGCTTCTGCGCTGCATAAATAGAATGTTACACATCACTCTTTCAAGTCCCGCTGTATTCACCAGTTACAGTGAAGCAGCATTTTTTTGAAAAAAAAAATCTCTTAATATCATAAAGTTAAAAAAAATGGGATTAAAACATATTAAGCCTAATTTTTAAGAAGTCAGACGTAACACCATCTCTTATGTTCCTATATCCCCTAGAAACCTTTCAGAAATACACGAGTCACTTTTACCAGTAAGAAGGAAAGTCTGGGTCTCCAGGTACAAACCTTCTGACACTGCAGGCATCACATCAGTATTTGCTGGCCCAAGGACTGTGCAGGGGGGTCACAGGAGGACTGGCATGTAAAAACCAGTCATATTCTCAAATGCTAAAAACTTCTGTTGCTCAGCGTTCACACTGCCATCCCAGCTGATTGCTGGGAGTTCTCCAGAGATGCTGGAGAGCCAAAGCTGAATTTCTGAACCCCTGACAAATTCTTACTGGACTAGTTTACCTGTCGTGATTGCATTGGTTCTGTGTCTCCTGAGAGATGATTTGCCTCTCATGTGCTGTCTGCTGGCAGGTCAGCGTGTGTAGGGGCAGAGTCACTGTCCTATTTTCTGTCTGCCTCAGTAGCCAGGGCAGGAATAGCCAGAGCTCGCATGTAAGTTTTTTTTAACATAAATGCAGTAAATCCCTAACATTCAGACAGTGAACTCCAGGCTAAATTGGATGCAGCTTGTCATTGCAAATGTGAGAAAAATCTCCCCCCAAAATAGGTCAGTAATTATTCCTCAGTCTTCCACAACTTCTGTAGATTTGTGAGGGAGGAGTCAGTTACTTATTTATGGAATACAGGAAAGGCTATGTCATGTTTTGTTACCCAGGTAACCAAAGACTTTGTAGGGTAGTGAAACCAAGCCATATTTTTCTGTGTTAGTACTGTGCAGAGTTTTTAATCTTGTCATATTTTTTACTCTAGTGAATTTAGCCTCTCCCTGCCTCAGCAGTGGTACTGTGGTGGTTGGAGCACCTGAGACGAGTGCTTGCAGTGAAACACTTTGTTCTAGAGAGCTGCTTCTCTGCAGCCTCAAAAATTTCTGCTGCAGCACATCTGAGGAGTTGTGAATATAAAAATCTCATGGTAAAAATCACACTTCTCTTGTGCTCATTCAAGGTGCTAAGCTCTTGCCTGCTGGTGTGAAGACCCAGCATCCATGTCCCAGTGCAGGTGAATTTTCAGTAGCTGGAAGATCTTAGGGGGGTTTTCCTGATCATATAGTGTTGAGGAGATGTTGCTTTTTAGTAGCAAAACCAAGGTTTTTAAATCATGCCAGGACTACCAGTTTCTTACTCTACTGGAAATGCTTTAGAGCTGAGAATTGATACAGACTGAGTTGCATATTTACATGCTCCTTGAGACTTTTCAGTATGGAATGAAGAGTCAGATGAAGCTGAACTATAACCAAGAAGCTGAGGGATCAGATAAAGCTGGTGGTGCAGGCTCCTGGCTTTTCTTCTGGTTGGAAATGTGTATAAAAATGCTGAGCCCCTGCTGCTACTGCCACAGGAAGAGAAACAGAAGCTGTGCCATGCCATGCCAATGGTCAGTCATTTCCCATTTGAGAAGGGCTGGCTTTCTAGGAGAAGACACAAGTCCCTTAATGACTGCTTGTGGAAGTGGGAGCTGAGCAGGATAAATAGAAATCTAGATGGGAAGAACCTCATTTTTAAAGGCACATGTGAGTTTTTGTCTGTGTCTGCACCTAACAAAGGCTCTGTGACTTGTACAGAACTTGACCTGCCCCAATGGAACCCACCATAACAGCACTGGGCACAGTGGCGCGCTGGAGTGTGTGGAAGGCTTGGGAATGACCCCAGCTCAGTACAACCTGCTCTACGTGATCTATGCCTGGACGTGAGTCACTTTGCTCTTGCTTTTGGGGGTGGATGGTTTGGTAGTTGCTCCCAAGCACCAAGACAACATATTTCTGTTCTGGTTTTCTCCTAGAAATGCAGTAGTGGTTATTCTGGCTGGATTCCTGATTGATAAACTGGGAAATCACTGTAAGTTCCGAGGTTCCATTAATTTATTCTTGTTCTGAAGTGGGATTTCAGGCTGTCCTTTCAGTGCAAAGGGATGATTAAAAGTCCCAGTGCCGTAACATTCCAGAGGGATGGAGGGCGGGGTGTGATGGTTAGCTGAGCAGCTCTGTGAAGCAACTGAGACATTTTCCTCCTTTAACCACTGACTTACCTGAATTGACACAGCAGGGCAGTAAACACGCTTTTCTCTGACACACACATGACAGGGACTAGTTTTATCTGGTTTTGATAGGACAAACTGATAAAGCACGGTTCTGTTCCCTGCTCTGGCATTTGTTCTGGCATGTGCCATAAGCTCAGACCCAGTAATCCCAGCAAATGCAGTCCTGCTGTCTCTGTATCCTGGAGGTAAACATCTTAGAGAGGAGAGGGTGGCACAGAGAAGGACATCATGTCCTCTAGGACATATAGTGGAGCTCAGGACAGGGACAAGGACTCTACACATTTCAGAATCCTCTGTCTGAGTTACTCTGCCCCTCTAACCTCCCACCATGATAATGTCATCATTACTGTGAGGATTCCCAAGTCATTTTATAAAGAGACCAGTCTTACAAAATTGAAAACTGAGAGTAAGCTGATGGAAGCCCTCACGTTTAGTGGTGTGTTTTGAGGTTTTCCTTTTGCTTCTTTGTGCTGGTTTAAAAGTTAACCAGCAGGGGAAACCAACCCAACTCAAAAGAGAGATTACAAGTCAGAATAACAGTTTAATAAAATAATACGATAAGTACGACCACACAGACAAGCAACAGGCCCTAACCCACAAAGCCCAAATGTACAACCCGGCACCCCGGGGCACAAACAAAGCGGTGCTCCCTGGACCCCCCCCCCCCCCCCGAGTCCAAAGCAAAGGGAGAGGAGAAAAACCTGCTGATGGGAGAGCTGCTGCAGTCCGGCCAAAAGTGGTGATTGCAGCCCAGCCGAGGGTGGTGGTCTCAGTCTGGCTGAGAGCGGTGAGCTGCAGTCCTCCTCTGGATCCCACGAGAGGTGGAAAGGTTTCGAAACTCCAGGTTTATATATTCTCCAGCTCAGGCAGGAATGTTCAGTCCCTCCCCCAGAGCGGGGAATTCCATAAAAGGATGCTCAGTCCTTCTCTCAGAGTGGGGAATTCCATAAAAGGGCATGAGGACAGGAACATCCCCCCACCTCACAGGCCTCTACTGACAACAGTTTCTGGGAAATGGCATGGAAGGCTATAGAATACACAGGTTTGGGCTACACCCATCCAGTGATGAATCGGTTCCAGCTGTTCTAACTAGGACATTCTTGACACAGAATACTTTTGTTGTGATCTCAGCATGTCTATTGAGGTTTGTGTATTTTTTTCTGTTTCTCCCTAGTTGGTGTCTTTGTTTTCTCTCTTCTCACTGTGCTGGGATCATCCCTCTTTGCTCTAGGCTCACACTTTAAGGGCTCACCATACCTCCTTCCAATGATGCTAACAGGAAGACTGCTCTTTGGCTCTGGGAATGGGTCACTTACTAGTAAGGAATTCACATTTACATATTTTCATATTTACATCTCATCAAATGGTCATGATACATTTTTATTTTGCTTCCTAGACCCTTGTCCTACCAGTGAGCTTCACCTCTGCACAAGGGCCCTGTCTTGCTGGCAGAACACAGCTCCTGCTGCATGGATTTAATGTGTGCCAAAATGTTTAAAAGTCTTCCCCTCTAACAACTTAGTCCTTCCCTCAAGGTGGGGACTGACATGTGATTTCTCTGCCTTTGAGGTTATTTTTACTTGCTTTATGTGAGGGATAAGTTCACCTCCCACGTCCCAGCATGATTTAGTACATTTTAAAATGGACTGTGAGGCTGGCACAATCTGCTTCCCCTTGGGATGAGTAGAGGTCTCCTCACCCAGCCTGAGCTCTCCAACTTGAGAGAGCTGTTGCTTCTGTGCCATGCTCTTGGCCAAGCCTGTCTGTTCAAGAGAGGATTTTTTGTTCTCCAAGTTGTGCAGAATCGTATCACAGCCTTCTGGTTCAAGGGGAAGGAACTGGCACTGGCTTTTGGACTGACTCTGTCCTTCTCCCGTCTTGGGAGTGTCCTCAACTTCTTCTTCACCCAGCAGTTTGAGGCAAAGTTTGGAATGCAGTGGACTCTCTGGGGAGGTGAGTTTCTTTGGTGCTTTTGGCTTGTTGTTTTTGAGACCTCAGGCCAGCTCGTTTTGTCCAGTTACTAAAAGACTCTGAAAAAGGTAGTGAGGTTAGCAGGAAGAGGCATGTGATTTTCCAATTTTTCCTGCTGCTTTCTGTGTGCTATGAGTGGTGTTTTCTGCACTGATGCCAGAGAACCCTCTCTTAATACTCTAGTGTCAGCCTGCCAGTGTTGTTTTCTTGACATATTTTAAACATCTACAGTCACAGGTAATCAGTACTTAATGTATGTTTACTCCCATGGAATAGAAACTTCAGAGTGAAAACAAGAGGAATCAAGTGTGTTTGTTATTCCGTACTTTGGCCAGCAGAACGTGCTGGTTCTGCAGCAGTGTCTGTACTGTCCCAGAAGAAAATGCCTTGCACATGGCTGATTGAAACTGCATGTTTAAATTACTGTGAGAAGCAGAACCTGAACTACACATTTCTTAGTGTGAATCTGTTCTAGGGCTTGTATCTTTAGAAGATTTGAGTTTCTGTCCTCTTCGTGGTGCAGTGAGGTGGGATCTATCTCTAGTGCCTTGAAGGGATGACTTGTTCCACAGAAGGGTTAAGTGGTACATGTGTACTCTGGTGTGCTGTGATGGTGATGTAAGGGAGACCTGCTTCAGGGCCTCCTTTGTGTACAAAAACTCAGTGATTATTTTCCAAACCACACAGCAGCATGGGCCATCATCCACGGAAAAGAGGATGCACGTGTGTGATAAATCTCATGCAGAAATTGAAACCCGTTCCTCTCCTCTGATTCCAGCTCTCAGAGAAAAAGCTGTGGTGGGCATGGGCTGTCACATCCCATCTCACATTTAGTTTTGTGCTCAGGCAGCATTTGTAAGCACAGCACAGTGACTTCTGCAGTCCATTTGGCTCTTTGGAAAGCAAAACAGGTACAGAGCTCTTTCTGAGAAGGATATCTGCAGCAGATGCCCATTGCCAAACTTGCTAAGACATATCCAGCATAACTGGACTCTGTGCTCGCAGGTCAGACTGCTGTGGTAACTGCAGCAGGTCACACCAATGGGGAGGTACAACCTGGCTTCCAGTGCAGCCCTGGGATGCCTCTCCTGCTCTGGGGACCAGGGAAGTTTCCCAGTGTCTGCCCTGCTTTAGCCTTGGGTTTGTTGCATAAGCCTGCTGTAGGTCAGGAGCATCAGGACCATCAGTACTGCAGCCATGGGAGCTTGGTGGGCACAGCTCAGGGGCTGGAACAGGATGCTGTGAGTGGAAGGGTCCTGCTCTGTGTGTTAAGAGAAGCCAGGAGTAGGAGTCCTGGAGAATTCAGTATTTTACATGCAGTGGAGTTTATCATTCAGCTCTGTCCATGCTTAGGAATTTCTAACACCTCTTGGTTTTCTAGGGAGCCTGCTCTGTGTGCTGGGGCTTGTTTCAGCCCTCACAGTCAGTGTGCTGGATAAAGTGGGCATGAAGCAGCTGGGCTTGGATGGCATTATCCAGCAAGAATCCAAAAAAGTGGTACGTAGTGTTTTTCCACCTCCATCCTGGCAATCCCGGGTGCAGGAGCGCTGCCTTTGGAGCGCAGGGAAGACTGCGGCAGCAGGAGCCGGTCCCGGCCAGGAGAGGGCATTCCCGCCCCTCGGTTCGATCCTGCAGAGCAGAACTGAGCAGATCAAATCTGTGAGCCACCAGCCAAGAGTCGATTCCCTGCCTAGAGCCTTTCAGAGAGCACTCAGGACAGCAGTAGCTTTCTGAGCCAGTTACTTCCTGTCTATAGGTGGCTCAGAGGAGGATTTTGTGCACAAAATTCGCTGGTAGCCTCCCTCTGAACTGCTTTCTGGCTCACAGGATCTGCGATAGCAAACAACAATACTGAACTATCTCTGGTCAGCCTTTCTGTTCCTACTTGCATTCTCCTGTCTAGGAACAAACATTACAGGCTTGTAATGTCTGCAATTTTTATGGCACTTTAATCTATAAGATGTACTTCCTTCTTATGATAGTACTCTCACTGGTTTCTGTAGCTCAGTGTTGTGACTCGTGTTTATCCTGTACCTTTCTGATGTGTTTCACTTAAGGATTTGCAGCAGACTCTTAACAGAGCCTGCTCAAAAATCTCTTGCAGCCAGAACCTTTAGAAAAATAAGAAGAAAGCTTTTATGTTTTCTTTACTGAATAGTGTTAAAGAAGGAATGTGTTAGAGTCAGCACATACCAAATTTCACTTAGAGGTGTATGAGCTGCCTCACAGTTCCCTTTTACCTGCTGTTACTCCTTAAATCTCTCATGCCCTTCAGTGGCTTGCAGGAAGTGACACTGGTGTGATGCTGGGCTAATGCCTGGTGAGTGAGGGCACATCTTGTCTTTGCAGCGAATTCAGGACATCCAGCACCTTCCCCTTCGCTACTGGCTCCTGGTCCTCACCATCATGTTCTTCTACAACGGAGTGTTCCCCTTCGTGGCCGATGCCAGGTACTGTCCTGTGGCTGTGACCCACTGACTGACATGAGCCTGCAGAGCCTTCCAGGCCTCAGCTGTGGGCTGACTGGGAAATACAGTTTCCTTCCAGTCTTGAAATGCAGAGAAACATGTCTTTAACACCTAGTTGAAGGTTTGAGGGTTCTTTGACCTTTCTTTCCCTTCAAAGATGAGAGAGGCTTCTGAAAGAAAGCAAAAATACCTTTGAGGGAAATGATTCATCCAATATTTATAGCTTGGAACACTGCCAAAGGAGGATCAGAAGGTTTTGGGAGAAGGGGGAGAAATACTTTATTTAAAAAATAGCCCATAGGCATTTCACCTTTGTGATAGCCCAGCAAAGTGGGTGTCTCCTGAGCTGGGTGGAGTGTCAGCTCCACAGGCCTGGGGCAGCTCTGCCTTGCAGCTGCTGCACACTGCTGTGTCTGGAACACAGCTGGGCTTGCTCAGCCTGGGTTTGTACGTGAGGAAGCCTTTGTATCCTGGTGAAGGCCTCAGACTTCCTTTTTAACGCCTTCTTATGCTTGAAACAAAGCAGTGACCTGCCCAAGTAAACTGAGACTCCTGCTTCTGTCGTGGGGCTCTGCCACAGACTTGTCATTTTGCTGCTTTGTTCCCATTTGTGGATGGTGCAGCTTCTGTCACACAATCAGGGTGAACTTTTCTATTAGCAAAGGCCTGCAGTAAAAAAAATAAAATTATTTTGGTAGTATTTCATTAGCTGTGTATAGGAAGCCACTGTGAAATCAGGGAGAAAGAAATGTCATCAGCATGATGACTGAGGGGAAGTAGCCATGCAAGCAGCCAAACCAGGCTTAAGGAGCTGCAAGATCTCTAAATAAACCTCTATGTAAGCTCTTATTACAACTCGATGACTGTAAATTCTGTAAAGAATTTGAGGAAGTTTAATGTAATTTCTGCGTGTCCCTAACAAAGGTGAAAGGCTGGCTTTGACAATGGGTGTTTTTCACTGTAACCAGGTCTCCTTAAAGGAATTCCTAAGGGGCAGTTCCTAGTACTTCTCAAATACAGGTGTTCAATTTAAATGCCGATCTTTGCTGGTGGATAATTTTTAAACAGTTGTCCAGCCCCTCAGCATTCTCCCCTTGTACTGATAAGGCTTTCTGCCTCATAAAAGAGGATGTCAAACTCCACCGGTGTGTTGTGGACAGGTGATGGCACATTGCTGCCCTGAGCTGTGTTGATGGAAGGGAACACATTTTAGCCTGCACTTTAACCTGCAGTTTCACTCTGCACTTGCAGAAGTATCTCGAAAGTGGCTGTTTAAGCTACCAGCTTCTCTGTGATGTGCACCAATTAAAAAGAAAATAAACCACCAAAGGCACTACAAACTACCAGACAAAATCAAACTTGTTTACAAGTCTTCTCATTCAAACCCTTCCAGTCCATATGTTTGTGCTCAGGCTTACTTTCTTACTTTTTTCCCCTTCATTTTGTTTTCAGCAAGTTTATCCAGGATAAATATCCCGGTTACAGTCAGCAGGCAGCGGCTTACATTGCTGGGGCAGTGTACGACAGCTCCCTTGTCCTCTCCGCAGCAGTTGGCATTTTAATTGTGAGTACCCAAGACCTGATGTGCTTGCTGATAACTTCCCAAGTTTTTGAACTGTCCATTACAGCCCCTCAAACAGAATTGCACAGAATTTTGGGGCTGAACAAGCAGTCCTTTATACCCTTGCAAACCTGCAAGATGCACTTCAGTCTGATTTAATTACAAGAAGTAACATTAACCTGGTTTTCCCTCTGTCCTGTAGTTGTGCTATGGTAGCAGCAACCCATGGCACACAGCTGTGTGTTTTGAGAAGTCTGAGACTGGAACAGAAAGGATTGAGATAAGCTTTGCAAAGTAGATGGGGAAGGACAATCTGCATGAAACCCAGGCCCTGTTTTGTCAAATGCTTCCTTTCCTTATTTCCATAATTGTCAGGGTATAATACTGTTTTCCCTTACCCTACGTTAAGGGTTTCACCTGAGTACTGGACACCTAGTGTGACGTTTCAGGCTCAGTTCAGAGGTACACAAGAGAAACCAGGAACAGCTGGTCTGCTACACTACCAGCAGCCAGGAAATCCCATGTCACTGCCCCTCCTGCCAGCCCACTTTGTGCAGCCCCTTGTGTCCCTGACCCATGGGAAGCAGGATTCCCTGTAAGAGGCCTGCTGTCTGTTCCTGCCACCAGGACTACGTTGGACTGAGAGGTGTCTTTGCTGTTGGCTGTGCCACGCTGACTCTGCCCATCTTCGCTCTCCTGGCCTTCACGTTTGTGCCTCCGCTGGTCTCTACCATCTGGCTGGGGATCACTTACTCCTTCGCTGCAGTGAGTTCCCAACCCCACTGGGTAGCTGTGTGTCTTGTGGCTACACTCCTACACCTGGATGGTGTATTACTGCTGCCCTGGTGTCCTGCTGAACAGGTTTAGCAGGCACAGGCAGGCACATTAGGCTCCCCAAGCCTAATGACTTTGGTTAGTAACAAATAACCCCAAAGAATCAACATGGAGCAGAAAGTGGGGCAGAGTGAGGAAGCCCTCGTACAGTGTGAAGCATTAACCTGGCTATGATTTGCTTAGTTCTTTTTTACCTTGAATGTAACACCTGAATCTCCTTTGAGTCTTACCCACTCAGCCACCAGGTCTGACTCCCCTTCTGAAATCTGGAGTCAGGTTCTTCCAGTTTCAGATAACCTGTGTTGTCTGTGCTGTCTCCAGCTGCTTGAAAAGGATGGGGAACAGTCTAGAACCAGCCAATAGGCTGAAGGGACAAGCACCAGATTTTTTGAGGGGAAGGTATAAATGTTTATTTCGTGGGAATAATTCCTTTTTGAACCAATGTCTTGTCTTAACACCTTTAAATCAGGCTCTGAGTTCCTGTTCTCATTGCTCCCCCAGGCTAGTATGTGGCCATCTATACCCCTTGTGGTGCCCCAAGCGACTTTAGGGACAGCGATGGGGCTGGCAACTTCTGTGCAGATGGTTGGAGTTGGCCTTTCAAATCTGATTGTTGGATACATGCTGGGAACAAAGTCCAGGTGAGAACGCTTTGTCTTTTTTTTTACCAAGCAGAGAAATCACCAGTGCTTTAGTGGAGCAGTGTAAACAGGCATCAGGGGATTTGCAACTTGATGCTGCAGGGAACTAGAGCAGTGCCTTAAGTATCTCAAGTGACCGGTCTCTCCTGTTTTGGCTTTCTAGTGAACTAAAGATCCCCCTGTGGCGCTGGCAACAGATGATGATCTTTATGCTGGCAAACACTGTCGCCTGCATCATTGCCTCCATTGGCCTCAATGTTGTGGACAAGAAACAGGTAAGTGTGATAAAAGGTGAAGAAATAGCTGTACATCACCAAGTTCCTTTTACTGATCTGGCTCTTGGATGTGTGAGTAACTCAAAATGGGACTGCATAAAGAGAGAACCCTCTGCTAAAGACTGAGACAGCGTGTCTCACTCTTGCCTACTATCAAGCCATTGGTGGCTGTATTTTTTTTGCAAGACAGTGAAGGCAAGGGCCAGGACCCACCTGTGGCAATGTGTGTGTACAGGAAAAAGTGTCCTTTTGTCACCAGTTGCTGCTTTGAATTTCCAGGATGGGACGCTGAACAGAACCAGAAAGAGAGCACCCATGGGGCAGGACAGAGACCCCGCAGATGCAGCACAGCTCCTTGAGGATGAAACGAGAACCGAGGGCTCTGTCAGCTGAACCTTGGCAGGGAGAGAACCATGGCCCTGCCAGACACAGCACTGGTCACTTCTGCCTGAAAGCAGATTTTAGCCTGTGTACTTTAAACATCTTTAAAGGGAATCTTGAAGGGAATTGTCTACAAAAAGGGAATGTTTCCACTTTCTTATGCCTGGCACAGCAGTGGAAGGGGTGTGCTCTGTGGTTCTTGGGCATTCTTCAACACCCCCCCACCTGCATGGGGCACGTTAAGGACCACACTGCAGCCACTGAAGCTCACCCAGCTAACCTTGTTCATGAACCATTAGACAGCTGCTTGTCAGCCTTGCAGCACAGCTGCCTGCAGAGGTGTGCCTGCCTGCTCTGCCACAAGAATCCTGCACAGCAGCACTTGCTAATCCATACAGGGTTAGCCTGATGTTTTACTCCCTGCTCTAGATTAGCCTCTTTCACAAATCACATGCGTGTGCAAGTGACACCATCATTATTCTTTAGGCAGGAGCCTGAATTAATCAAATTGATGACCTTTTGCACACAAGCCTAGCTTAATTGCTTATTACTTTACTAGAAATGCTTCTGTAAGCCGTGCCTATTCATTGCCCTTCAAAAGCATAAAGGGTTTTGATCTGGAATCCCGTCCTTTACACCAAGGTGCTCTTACTCATGAAGGCTAGAGGCTTATTTTACTCAGCCAACTGCCCTTTGCACTATGCAAATGCTCACAAACACTCACAGTGTTTACAAAAGGACAAAGGAGGCTTTAATAATGAAGTAAACTGTACCACAGCCAAGTACGAGAACTGTTGAAGTGAACGACACGTAAATTACTAAAATTCTGAAGAGCAACTGTACTCAAGTTGCATTTAATATAAACAGTAGTAGATTGAAAGCAATTTAGGTACTGACAGCAACCAGTAAAGTCACATTTTAAGACAAATGAACTCATCAAATCAAAACTTGGTTAAACTGATTTACTGAAGAGGATGAGCTCAGAGAGCAAGGTGTTCAAGTTTTATGTTACACTGTGAATTCATTTCAGACCACAGTTAAAGGATTTCCCTTTTGGAGTTTGGTGCAGTAGAAATTTAGGGGATGGGCTTGAGAAGTCACAGAACTGCAAAAGTCACAGGCTCCTCTAGTTTGGTGGTGACCTCTCAAGATCATTGAGTCCCACACCCCAGCTCAGGCAGGGGCAACCAGAGCACGTTGTCCAGGACTTGTATCTGATGAGAATTTGAGCATCTCCACAGATGGACTCTGCAGTCTCTCTGAGCCACTTGTCCCAGTGCCTAATCCCTTTCAGGAAAAAGGTGGATCCTTGCAGATGGGATTCCATGTGGTTTCCCTTGTGCCCATTGCCTCCTGTGCAGAGCAGTCAGGCCCCCCCATCCTTGCTCCCTCCCAGCAGGTACTTGAGCACACTGGTCAGACCTCCTGGACCCTTCTGGAGCAGCCCCAGCTCTCTTGGCCCCTTCTCCCGTGAAAGATGCTCCAGTCCATTTACCCCCTTTGTGGCTCATTTAGCACTTGTTAAATCACATCTCTTTTGTACTAGAGAACCCAAAATTGCACTCAGTGCTCCATGTGAGGTCTCACCAGTCAGACTCCTCAGTGGCTTCAAAACACCCCTCAGTGGCTTCAGAACACCCCTCAGCCTCCATTCACTGCACCGTTCTTCAATGCTGAAATCCTGCACTTGCATTTTTTTACTGGAAGAACCCCATGGTGAATTTCCAGCTGTGATTATGAAGAACCACATGCAGCAGTGCTGTAGATTCATGTTGGAGGCTTGTGTACAGAAGAAAATACGTGTTCGGAGCTGATTTGTGTCTCCATACACTGGTTCAAAAGCAGTGACTTCAGCCTGCCTTGCCAAAAGTAGCAGCTTTCTCAGTTTATACCATGTGATGCTGCAGCTAAACAACTGAGGGTTGGTGCTGCAATGAGTGCTGGGATAGCCGGTGAAAGTCCTGTACTTGCTCCTTCATGGAAGAAGCTCACTTGAAAGCCAGGCATTCCTGTTTACCATCCCATAATCTACCTCCAGATGACTAGAAAAGAAACGTTACGTCTTCTGTTTTGAAGAAGAGTTGTGACATACTTTCCTTAAAGTCTGCCACTGGTTAACGAGGTTTGCGCCGGTGTAGCACTGACGCCTCACTGCCTGCTCTGCCAGGTGTCAGTGGGAAGCATTCCTGCCCCTCTCTGTGTTTGCTGCCTATGTGGAGAACTTCTTTTGGCTAGAGAGGGTTTTGTAGAAACCATGCTACAAAGATCCCTGCATGTGCTTTAAAAAACCCTGTTGCAGAATCTGAAGATATGGGGAGATTCTGGGGACCTTTGGATCTGTTGCACAAAGACCATCTTCAGGGTGAGAGGAGTCTACTGGAACCTCTCACAGACAGAGTTTTTCTGGACGGGCTGTTCCTGTCTTTCAGCTCATGTGGATAAAGCTCGAAGCTGACCTAACAGCATGAACCTTACTGTAGCAGTAGCTGCTCACCTCTGCTGGGCACATCGACAGCTTCCTCTTACTCAGCTTTTATCAGTAATGTCTCCCCTGATGACAAGGAAAGCCACTCTCACTTTGCTTGTCTTCCCCGTTTGTGCTGGACACCTGCTGTTAGGATTCCAGAGCTCAGCTCTGAGCAGCTTTCTACAAAGCCATTGCATGGCTCTGCTTGAGCTTGTCGTGAAATGAAAGGGTGGTGTTCACAGAGGTCAACATGTTGCAAGAGATAGAAGGAAACAGTCGGGGTTTTTTTGTTTAATTTTTGTAGAGTTGCACTGATCATGTATACAGGTAACTGAAACCCCACCCCTCACCCTGTCCCCAACCTTGGGCAACCTGGAGATGGTGGGCTCCAACAATATTCTCTGCCAGAACGTTCCTTTGTCTTAAGACACTGTGGACTGTGAAGCCTGAAGGTGGACATTAGTTCAGGCAACTCACACTGAGATGGGTAAGAGAGCAGAATTAGAAGGTGGCTGGAGCTAGAAAGGCTGATGGGTAAAGCAAATTCCCACATTCTTGCTGGCTCTTGCCAGTACTTTTGACCTGCTTGAGGAGGAGGAGGTCCTGTTAGCAATATAAGGAGCTGCAGCTTGAAAGAAAGGGAAAACAAGTTCAAGAAGAGATAGCAGCCGTGATTATTTTTAGCTTCATCTCTGGGGATGAAGACTAACTCAGCCCAATAATTAAAACCCACTCTTCCTGCTCACTGACTATGTTCAGAGGGAAGAGCAAGTGGTTAACTGGGCACAGCCTGGGCAGCCAGCTCAGCCTGCTGGGGGGTTCTGCCCATCAGTTCTTGGCCAGCAATGAATCGTGACCCCAGTCCTGTCCTTGCACACCTGGTCTCCAGTAATGACACCAACGGCTCACAGGTGCCCAGGCCTCCCCACAGCCAGGATGCTGCAACTCCTCTTTATTCCTTAAGAAAAATAAACAATGGAAAACTCTAGCCTCAACATTTAACCCATCGCCTTTTCCACAGCAAAGCAATACAGGGTTTCATCAGAGCTTCAAGTCTGAAATTCAACAGGAGACACATCAGGGGGCTTGGACAAATCAGTGGGTGGCCATGTGGCTTCCAGCCTGTGGAGATGCAAGTTCCAACTGAGCACACTCCACATGCTGAGAGGCATCAAACTGTTCTCTCCACAGTCACCGAGGTAGCCACGATGCTTGGATGTCCATGCACTGGTGCGATCACGTTGTACATGAACAACTCCGAGAGCCTTCCAGGGAACATACCGGAGCAGTTACTCATTTAGTGCTTAAATAATTGTCTCCACATAACGATCACTAGACAATCCCCAAGAATGTAGAATGGATATCCCAAGTCTGATTGGCCTGTATAAATCCTTCAAAAAACCCACAGTAATGCTGCTTAAAACACCAACAGAGAGGACATTAATCTTCCGCACTGGTAGTGCAGGGTGGGGCGTTAGGCAGTGATGCAACAGACGGACAGGATCAGACAGTGCTTGCTTAAAAGGTTTTGCACAGCAGCCAGCAGTGGGCACAGGGGAGAACACACACTGCTCTGGGTTAGGCAGGTTCACAGGGAGCAGGGGATCAGCTGCAGCTGGGCTGTTCCCTACAGCACTGCTGTCTTGTACAGGACAGATATGGTGACATGTTTAGGGCCTAAGCAGCAGCCATGCCTAGAACCACACCTGACTCATGTGCAGGTCCTCCTTTAGCCACTTCCCAGGCTGAGCTCACTATGGATACCATAATTTTCCTTCCCAGACTGAAACATCAACCTAGGTAACATTCTATCCCACATGTTTATGATGGTCCCTGTGGGTCTGTCTCAGTTTGAAGAGACTGGAAAGTTTGCTAAAGAGGATGAGTTATGAGACAAACCAAACTCCTCTCTCTTAGCAATTGTGAATTCAAAATTAAGGGGCTTTAATCGAGGAAGTGTGGAAAAAACCAGAAGAAATAACAACCCTTTATTAAAAGATATACGTATGTTGGCAAGAACAGTAACAGAACACAAAAAACTAGGCAATAGTCGTGTACCCAAAAAAAAAAAAAAAGGCCCCTTCAAACAATAGGGGGGAAAAAAAAAGTCTGAATGAATATTTCTCTGTCCTTTAGCGCAGTTCTAATCACGGTCGGCAGGGGGCGCTGTTGGGTCGCTGGAGGTGCAGAGCCTCCAGTTCTCTGTGCTGACCTGCAGGGGGCGCTGCTGGGCTCTGGCGGTCACCGCACAGGGAGGGGTCTGGGGGGTGGTCTCGGATCGCGGGAGAAGCCGAAAAGAAAGAACGGGGGGCCCTTCCCCCAGTGGAAGAAGGGCAGAAGGAAAAGCAGTCCACCTCCACAGGACTCACTGATGTTCTCAGATGACGGCGCCCCAAAGCTCCTCCTTTTCTCCCAGCAAGCACAGAGACTCTCCGATGAAAGCCCAGGAGGTCCCGGCTGGAGTCACGAGGCAGCGTGCGAGCCGATCGGGACCAGTGGTCAGGCCTCACCAGGATGAAAAGCCAGAAAGACCGGCTTCCAGGCCCCCTCTCCAAAAATGCCCGGTCCATCTCCCCAGTCTGATCTCTCCCCTCCCAGAGGAGCCAGCCACCACCTCCCAAAACTCCTCCCCTCTCCCCCCAGCCTCTGATGGGTCATTCGGTAGGAATGCAGCTTGGCCAGGTAGATTCTTATGCAAGGCTAATTGACCTCTTTCCATTCGGACTCTGTCTTTCTTACAGTGGGAGGCAGGGGGAAGAAAATTCTCCTGGATTTCTAACCTATAACAGGGTCCCTTCCAACTTGGCATATTCTGTGAAATCTGCAGTTTTGGGAAAGCAGAGGTAAGACACAGAGTTGCAGAGTGAAGCTCTGTTGTGGTCTACTGCCACAGCTCAAAGGAAGGACAATCCTTCATTGCTAATGTGTCTACCAAGGACATTCCCAAATTCCCACACTATGCAGATCCCACTCAAAGCACTGTGCACGCTTCAGAGGAGAGTTCTGAACTGTAAATTGCCAAACACAGCAGGAGCTGTAGGAGTGAGGTCTGGCTGGAAGGCTCTGGAGGATGAACGCCACAGACACACAACGCGCTGGTTGAGAGGCCACTGTGTCCAGCTCACCCAGAAGAGCAGTTTCTGTGGGTGTAGTTCCCTCCTGTCAGCCAAGGCAGTCTGGCA
This sequence comes from Corapipo altera, assembly GCF_003945725.1. Lineage (NCBI taxonomy): Eukaryota > Metazoa > Chordata > Aves > Passeriformes > Pipridae > Corapipo > Corapipo altera. The sequence continues at coordinate 1,318,558 of NW_020884981.1, read as the reverse complement.
CGAGGGGGGTTTTATACACTCACTGGAAGAACAGAAGTGGGGGTATGACTTCTCCATCTAAAGAACATCCTCTGCTCAAGGGGAATTACTATATTATTCTACATTAAGCAGCCATAAATATTTAAATTATTTGGATATTTAAGTCTATTTATAATCTTGCTGAAGAACATAACGATCCCTGTGTAGTACAGAACATCATGGAATGTTGCCCCTAAAAAGGCACTGAACTGAACCCTCCCCAGGGATAAGAAGTGTCTGTCTCATTGGCAGCCTTGAGCAGGATGTCACAGCTCCTGAGCACAGTCCCCTGTATGGAAGGCCTGAAAATTTATGTGTAATTTTTCCCGCTTCAGACAATAAAATTCATGACTGTATCTACACTGAAATAGATTACTGACTTATTTATAAAAGCAGACATCTACAGCACACAACGAAGTAACAAAATACAGAGGTTTATTGACAATTGCATGTTCTGACATTTGATTTCCAATCTCCTTCTGTCCCGAAGAAAAGCTCAGATCAATCTTACCTGATGAGTTGAAAACATTGTTTAGATTCCAAAGAAAGAAATGCAAGAAAATTAACATAGTTTAACTAATTTAAGGCCTAGTTAGAAGTTGCTGTTTAAAAGACAGGCACTGCAGCCAATGCACATCAGGGACTAAAAGATGCCAAATGCTCAATATTGCACACGGCACCAGAGCCTGCAGTGCAGAAAGCAGCCTCTGGTCAACTTTCCCACATGACAGCCTCCTGTCAAGTACTGGAACAAGGAGCTGAAACAGATAGATGTGTCTGAGACAGCCAGAGGCTAGAGAGCACAGACTCAGGAGCAGCTGCTAGGAAATACATGTTTGGAAGTAACAAAAATCCATTTCAGGGTTGTAGTTTGAGTCACTGCCTTGTTTTCCTAGGAGGACAAATAACAGGCAGCTCCAAACCAATCTGAAAGGTACAAAGACACTGAAATCCCTATTCTCCATGGCTGTTTTACCCTTAGCATTGCCCCATATATTTCACGATTTGAAAAGGCAAATAAGTGTCCAAGCAATCACCCACCCTGCTGCCACAGGAGAACTGTGGCCTGGAGAGCACCACCATCACAGAGAGCTTTAGCACCTGGCCCAGCATCCCCTCACTGGCAGCACTTCCCAGGGAACCTGGGCTAGAACAGCAGTGGACATACAGATAAGGCCACTTGTTCTTTGGTGTACCTGAACAACTCCTGTTTGATACATCAGATTTAAAAAGTCACTATTCAATACATTGAACAGTCAGCACCTAATGTTAACATTCATATATCAAAGTTGTGGATACAATCAAAAAGTCCATTCAGAGAACAAACCCTACCCCAAAAATGTCTGTGCAAAACATGCACATCTTCCAAACATGATTTACAATAACCAGCACTAACAGAAGGTTTGTATTGCTTAAGTCTTTGTTTTTCCAACTAGGATAGTCTACAGCAAAAACAACTATGGCTTGGTGAGAACCCACACAGCTCTCCCAACCTTACCAACAAAAACGTGAGGCAGTCAAAGGCAAAGGTAAGGCTCACCAAAGACAGGAGAATTCACTAACAGAGTTAGCACAGACAAAACAAACAGGAAATTCACTGTGGTGGAGAGAGGAGAACAGTCATAGTTTCCATGGGGTGCAAAGTGAAAACCTGTGCCAAAGCTAAGGCATCCACACATGCTGGGTTAGAGTGACCTGGTTGGACACCTGGGCATATTCTCCATGGTAACTGTAAACTTCAAGTTGCCTCTGTGCAGAGTACCATAAAGCTATTTTTTGCACCCACATCTTTACCAGAACGTGTGCAAGCACTCAACCAGGGCACTTTTAAATAAAAGTCTTCTAGAAGCACCTATGTGAAATAGTATGTTGGACTGCCATATGTCAAGACCCAGTCATTGTAATCAGCAGATTACCAAAGGCATCAGAAAGGTCTGAATACCTGGGAGGGGAAGACCACAATCTTTATAAACGTAGCAATGGTTTATAAGTATAAAAGAAACTTTCAGCATATTTTGTCCTTGTATCAGCAATCACGTGTTGCAAAGCAAGAAAGGAGAAAGAGAACCAAAGACTGAAGACACTTCTAACAGTGGCAGCACTACTTGTTCCAGTGGAACATATTTACATTCACGTGACTGCAAGTCAGCTCACGCTGTAAAGCTGCATCCCACTGCCATGGGGAAAGCCCAGCCTACCTGCTGTACTTTGGAATCTTCAGGTGTGACCTCCAGGCTGCTCCCCATTCACGATCTTTGACATGTTGGCTGCATGGACAAGCCTGACTCCCCTAGAGTGCCCTAAGCCACGAGCTAGCTAACAACCTAACAGTCTGAGGAACCCACCACAAAGTAGCACTGATCTTTCACAAAGTTACACTAATGTCCCCTCTGCCACCCACCCAGGCAGGCCAATACTTACATCTTCCACAGGGCACCCGTTCCCTCCCCAGCCCGCCCTCCCCAAATCACCAGGTTACCTTTCCTACACACTCTAACGTAACCCTCATCCATCTGCCTAAGAATCTACCCACAAGCAATAGTCTATAAACTGACCTCGCCACCATAGACAAGAGTTTCTGTGCAGACTCCATTAGGGACAGTGCCCTGACGACCCTAATAGAAGGCAATGCTGGATTTCCCCCCAGGTGGATTGAGGACTTTGTTGTGTGAGCGTGGCCTTGGCCCCAGGCGGGGCTCGTGATTGTCTATCTTGGGTTCTGGCTCTTTGCATCGCTCCTCTTTGCCCACATCTTTTTTCTCGCCTCCATCTTCCAGCTGTGGTTTGACATTTTCTGTAGCTGCATAAAAGAAAAGGGATTAGATCATTACATCACCATTCTGTAGTCCACAAAGTGCCTCATTTTCTGTAGACTATATTATTTCCCATGTCTTCCATCCCCAGCACACCAAGGTTTCCCATTATCTGTTCATTTTTCCTGAAGGAAACAGGTGCTGAGAAAAGAATTTCACTTTCCACAGCAATTCCTCTCTTCCTTCAGCAATCTTTCTAACGAGAATATGGAGGCTCAGCAATACACCTTCAGAATGATTTTGGCAGTTTCAGGAAATTAAGAGATACAAAGTACCAATCAATCCTTTCAACCTGAGTTGAAAAGCAGGGTTCCCATCACTCTTTACCAACTATTTGTTATTTACAATTACAGAAGGCCAAGATTACACACTTGAAGGAGATGGCAAGGGAGGAAGAAGTAACCTGATAGGATGTTTTGCTATATACAGATTCCATATATATCTATATATACACACATGGTATCAAGCAAAGCATAAACACACAGACATAGAGTAGCAAGACTCATGCCTGTGTTCTCCTCAAAGGAGGAAGAAAGCCATCTTCCTTAGACAAGAGATTAGATCTCTGACTTCTCAGTATATTATCCCAAAAACATGAGACTAAGGCTGGTGTTTAAGTGGAAGCATAAGAAACTATTCCTCAGAGCATATCTTCTCAAAGAGCACAAAGAAGGGAATCTCTCTTGCTGACCTTCTAGCTTCATTGGCGTTTCATCTTCTTTCAAGACAATGTGATCCTGCAAAGAAATCAAGAACTTAGTGTATTATCGTTCTCAAACATCAAGTCTGTCACAAAAGCCTTCTGAAAGTTTTGCTTTGTTTCTGATCTAAGTTTGTATGTTGATTACAGTAAAAGCAAACAGCTGCAGGCACCGTGTGCAGCTCTTCATCCCCTCCTCCACTACAGAACTCCAAAAGCAGGGGGACAAAACTCCTGTTATGGCAAGGTGCCCATCTCAGACAATTTATTGAAACATGGGTGAAGAGGCTACAGTGGATCATCAAAATGGTAAGCACAGCAGAGCTGGGCTAACAGCTGGACTCCATCTTAGAGGTCTTCTGCAATCTTAAGGATTCATTGATCGTAAGGTCTGGAATTACCATTCCTGTTGAGCACCCACTACCACCCAGGAGAAGTTTGGCACACACAACTAGAACATAAGCAGCCCCTGAGGATCTTATTTATATTCAGCAATTCCTGTCTTCAGCAAGTATCCCAACGGTCAGGTAATAAACAAAACCTCTTAAGACCACTTCCCCAACAATCCCAATTGACTGTCACAAATACAGAGTCACACTTTAGAGAGGTGTGTTTTCCCATCCATGAAACTCAATTTGCAGAAGTTTTTGTAAATATGCTGTCTCCTTTCCACCCCAGTATTTCCCACAATTCTAATACTCTAATTAAAGACAGGAATTTCTGAAGTGTTGTCCTCCATTTAGTCAGGAATTCATGGGAATTAATGTTACATTTCTAAAAAGGAAACAGTGACCATCCCAATAAAGGGGTACAGAGGAACAAAGCAAAGCCCTCTCCTACACCAACAGCACTACTCCTGAGAAAACCTAGCTCCCAGTCTTATTTTTCCTCCTACTTTCTTACTGCCCCAAACACTACTCAGAATATGCATAAAAGGCTAAGCCTTTCTTGCACACTCTGTTATTAATATTGTTGCTGTTACTGTTAATTTCTTATTTCATTGCTGTTTCCAGCAAATTGTTCTTATCTCAACCCGTGATCTTCACCTTTTGTGCCTTCAATTCTCTCCTCCAGTTCTGCCATGGGGGAGGGTGGAGTGAGCAAGTGGTGTGAGGTTTGGAGTGTTTCAGTGGGAACACTAAATTGGGGAATACCATTCCTAAGCCACAACAGACTTATTTGCCACCCAACATGGGGTACGAACGGTTGAGATAATAACAGAGCTGTCCAGAGTGAGTTGGAAACAAATTTGATCTAAGCATTTGTTGTATTAGGTAAGGAGCCACTGGTCAGAATATTGCTTGGTCTGTTCATGTGGGTGTGGTACCTAATCCTGTATATATTCCCATATATGCAATATGTGCTCCTTGTGATGATATTTTTCAGAGCAGGGAGAGGGATCAGGATTGCTTTGTTGCTGCACTGTGGGATATTGGTTTATGACATGATAACATCAAGGGCAGTGAGGGTCATTTGGGATGTGTGTTCAGTGCTGCTCTCTTGCCCTTACCTTTGGGAGTCCACTAATAATCATACCCAGTCTGTGGGAAGAACAGGGGAGAATGATTTACCCCAGCTTTTCACCCCTTTTTTCTCCTTCAGGCTTATTACAACAGCCTTTGAGAATCTTGAATTCCCTTTGGATGTTAATGAAAGCATGTTCTTGTTGTTAAGTCTGCCAGGTCTCCTCAGTGCAGTCCACACTGCACTGTTTAGTCAAGAAAGAGATTTCTATGGAGGTATTTGGACATCTGCCCCAAGGGTGGATAGTCATGAGTGTCATGGAATGTGGGAGAAAATGGGCCAGCTTTTGGAGAAATGGTTTGGAAGTTCACCTCTGAACAACCACAGGACCCTGATGAAGTGGAGAATCTTTGACAAGAGAATGCTGTGGCAACTCCAGAGAACTTATTGCAATGTGCTGGGCCCTGGCTGCTATTTATTAGACACTGCTCATCACCAGACAGAACCCTCAGGGGGAGGAGAAGGAAAGCAGAACAACAGGCACCATGGCCACTCAAACTGCAGCTGAACCAGAGGAACAACTTGTGCCAGTAGCAGGCAACCCTATACAGAAGAAATCCAAGACCAAATCAGTTCTCCCAGTGAGGGATGAGGAGGAAGCAGGGCCCTAAGAACAGGAGAGATAAGAGGCAGGGCCAGCTGCAAGATATGCGAAAACACTTCAGCCTCCAGCTGAGAGAGCCCCTGGTGACCTGGCTGCTCCAGAGCTGGGATATTGTGGCCCACAATATGAAACCAGATGGTGGTGAAGCCAAGCAAGTGGGATCCCTGTCCTGGGATACGGGCACTGAACACAGGATTGGGAAGAGAACAGAAACTCTCAGCCTCTGCAGGCGACTCCTGTTAGGCGTGAAGGAAAGGCACCCTTTTCCAAGGATGTTCTAGTAGTGGACCCAAGCAGGTGGAACATCATGGAGAAAGGTATCCAGTACCTCAGATAATCAGCTGTGCTGGAGGTAATCCATAGGGATTCAAATAACAAGCAGTGCCCTGTAGATCCAGATGAGGACCAGTGCACACAATCCCTGGGGCAGAAGTTTATACAGAGAGCACCATCGTTGTACATCGACTCATTGGCAGTGATGTCAATGAAAGGAGGAGAACAGACTGACACCACTGACAATACCACACCAACTGGGACTTTGCGAGCCCCATCCAGGACATAATTTGTGAACTGTAGAGCCAGGGAGCAGTCAGCAAGATTTGCACCCCGTTTAATAGCCCTACAGGGCCAGTGTGTAAGTCCAGTGGAGAGTGGAGACTGACAGTGGACTATTGTGGCCTGAAGTCACCCCACCACTGATGCCGCTCTGTTGGACATGTTGGAACTTCAGTACAAACTGGAGTCCAAGGCAGCCACCATCGACACTGCTAATGACTTCTGCTCCATCCCTTTGGCAGTAGAGTGCAGGTCACAGCCGGCTTTCATCTGGAGGGGTGTGCAGTACACCTGGAACCAATTGCCCCAGGCTGGAAACACAGCCCACCATTTGCCATGGACTGATCCAGACTGCACTAGAAAAGGGTGAGGCTCCAGAACACTTACACTACATTGATGACATCATCGTGTGGGGCAACACAGCAGAGGCAGTTTTTGAGAAAGGGGAGAAGATAATCCAGACCCTCTTGAATGCTGGTTTTGCCATAAAGCAAAGTAAGGTCAAGGGACCTACCCAGGAAATTCAGTTTTTAGGAGTAAAGTGGCAAGACAGACATTGTCAGATTCCAATGGATGTGGTTAAGAAAACACCAGCTATGTCCCCAGCAACCAGCAACAAGGAAACACAGGCTTTCCTGGGCACTGTGAGTTTTTGGAGGATGATTATTCCAAATTACAGTCAGTTTGTCAGCCTTCTCTATCCAGTGACATGGAAGAATGATTTCAAGTGGGGCCCTGAGCAACAACAAGGTTTTGAACACAATAAACAGGAGACTGCTCATGTAGTAATCCTTGGGCCAGTCAGGACTGGATAGGATGTAAAAAACCGTGCTCTACCCTGCAGCCAGGGAGAACGGTCCTTCCTGGAGTCTCTGGCAAAAAGTACCTGGGGAGAGACCCAAGGACGACTCCTGGGATTCTGGAGTCAGGGATACAAAGGATCTGAGGCCTGTTACACTCAAATTGAAAAAAAGAGATCCTGGCAGCTTCTGAAGGAGTTTGAGCTGCCTCAGGAGGGACTGGCACTGAAGCACAGCTCCTCCTGGCACCCCGACTGCCAGTGCTGGGCTGGATGTTCAAAGGGAAAGTCCCCTCTACACACCATGCCACTGCTGCCCTGTGGAGCAAGTGGATCACTGATCATAGAGAGAGCTCAGACAGGAAACCCCAATCACCCAGAGATCTTGGAATTCATCACGAATTGGCCTGAAGGCCAAAATTTCAGACCATCATCAGAAGAGGATGAGGAGAAGGTGACATGTGCTGAGGAGGCCCCACCATATAATCAGCTACCAGGAAATGAAAGGTGACACACTCTCTTCCCTGACAGGTCCTGCCACATTGTAGGGACACATGCACAATGGAAAGCTGCCGTACCCGGTCCTATGCGGGGAGTCACAGAAGCCATTAAGGGAGACAAGGCGGATCAAGCGAGGCTGCAAAGCTGCAGGCTGTCCAGCTGCCTTTAGGCATCACTGAAAAAGAGAAATGGCCCACACTCTACCTCTCCACTGACTTGTAGATTGTGGCAAATGCTCTGTGGGAGTGGTTGGACCAAGGGAAAAAGGCCAATTGGCAGCTCAGAGGGAAACCCATCTGGGCTGCTGAAGCATGGCAAGACATCACTGCCTGGGTAGGGAGACTGGCTGTGAAAGTCCATCATGTCAGGCTGCTGAAGAATAGCGCAACAACGGATAGGTGGATTGAGCTGCCAAAATTTAAGTGTCTCAGGTGGATACGGAGTGGCAACAAAAGGGTGAATTATTTCTGGCTCTGTGGGCCCATAACGTCTCAGGTCAACAGGGAAGAGATGTAACATCCAGAGGGGCTCATGATCAAGAGGTGGACTTAAATATGGACACCATCTCCCAGGTTATCCATAACTGTAGAACATGTGCTGCCAAGCAGGTAAAGCGTCTGTGGTGTGGGGGGCAACGGTCAAACTATAAATAGGGGGAGGCCTGGCAGATTGATTACATCACTCTCCCCAAACCTGCCAAGACAAGCGCTACATGCTGACAGTGGTGGGAATAAACACTGGATGGCTGGAGATGCACCCTGTGCCTCACAGCACTGCCTGGAGCACCATCCTGGGCCTGGAAAAGCAAGTCCTGTGGCAACATGGCACCCCAGAGAGAACTGAGTCGGACAATGGGACTCATTTCAAAAAAGGCCTCACAGACACCTGGGCCAGGGAGCACGGGATTGAGTAGGTGTGTCACATTCCCAGTTATGCACCAGCCTCTGGGAAAGTTGAACAGTACAATGCACTGTTAAAAACCCCATTAAAAGCAATGGGTGGTGGGACCTTCAAACAGTGCGATCTACATTTAGCAAAGGCCAGCTAGTTAGTTAATACCTGAGGCTCTACCAATCGAGCTGGTCCTGCCCAATCAAAACCACTACGTACCATAGAAGGGGATAAAGGCCCTGTGGTGCATACAAGGCATATGTTGGGCAAGACAGTTTGGATTAGTTCTGCTTCAAGCAAAGGCAAATCCATCCATGGATTTGTTTTTGCTCAAGGACACACCAAGTCCTTGAATTTTTGCACTTGATGGGTAATGCAGAAGGACAGGGAAATACAATGTGTCCTTCAAAGGGATTTGATTTTTGGGTAAGGACAGTCTGTAATGTTGAATTGTATGACAGTGGTTGCTGAATGACACTGCCACTGTGTGCCATAGCTACCATGGACAATGAAGACGGATTGCTCCAGATACACCAGTCCTGAGCTCCCTGTGCAGCTTGAACCAGCTGACAGCACACCAAGCCTCCTGCCCTGGGAGACATTTTAGGATGGATAGAACCCACAGTCCTGGACTAAATGAACTCAGAAGACATCTTAGAGGTTCATTCATTGACTATGGAAATGACATGACGTAGATTGTATAGAATAAGGGGTAAATAATGTCCTGGTTCTGGCCAGGACAGAGTTAATTTCTGCAGTAGCCAGGAGGTTATTCTACACCACCTCATTATCAACATAATAGCTACTCACTTATTAGTATCTACTTAGAGTAAGGCAGCGGGTTGTAAATCCGCATATAGGGCACCTAAATACAGAAATAAAATAATTGGCAACGTATCCTGCTTTTTACCCAAACCCAGATTTGGTCATAACTACAAGCAACTATTACACATCACAGGTTTAAGATCTAAACCCAACTGTATAAAATATGTATAACAACTGTAATAACAATTACAGTTATTACAGTTGCAAAGAGACACTTTCATCTACCACAAATCAAGCATCTGCTGGGCTTGACACCATGGCTGATCCCAAGTTCACTTTTTCACTGTTGATCACTTAAGCCTAATCTGCTGAAGTGCTTTCACAGTGACTGTAGATACAGGTACTTAAGGGAGACAAAGTGCACAGCCAGGCCACATGAAGGTTTATGACTGTAGCTCACTGGGGTTCACCAAATTCCCAAATTTGAATCAAGATCACCTCTAGCAAACTGCAGAATAAGGAGAAATATCTCCTCCCTATCCACCTTAAATGCCTCTTGGCTCTGTCAAGAACTCCAGCTGCACCTCAGAAGAATGATCAAAAGCTTTTTTCTCTTTTCCTTTTTTTTTTTTTGAACACATATCCAGAGTCTAATTAATACTTTTACAGCAAACTGCAGAGCCTGCAGAGATGTGATGCACCCAAAATAACAAGCTATCAAAGAGATTTTGGGAATAAAACTGTCTAACTCAAAGTCCCTCTGTGCACAATTCAGGTCTGTTCTTAAAGAGAGCACTGCGACAGAGTGTGAGAGGACCCCTGGAGCTGCTTCTTGCTCTGACAGCAACAGAAGTACAAATACCTTGGGCTTGTTGGGGTGTGCTCGCACAATGCTGGGAGAGACAGGAGACCCAAAGATATCGCTTGTCTTCCCACCAGGTGGATTCATGCGTGGACGAGGCTGAGCAGAACTAGAGTCCTCAAAAATGCCACTTTCTTTTCCTCCTGCAAGGCAGTTGTTATTATCACTCTATATGAAAATATTTAAAAAGATATAGGAACTCAAGGACTTCCAGAGCCCTGCTGCCTAGGGACTTGCTTTTGTTTGCCTAGCTGAAAACCTTTGTTACAACAATTCACCAGTGGATCTCAGATTCAGGGCTGTGCCCACTGCAGCTAACTGCTGACACAGCTCTAGAATAGAATCTGTTTCCTTTCATCATTTCCTAGACCTCAACTTGGAAAGAATTAACATTTGGGTGATGTGGTAAAAAGTTTGTGAACATGCAGATCACTGAAATATTCATATATTCAAAAGTCTGAAGTGATTTGTTGTTCAAGCCTGCTCAATATGCAAAAATGCAACATAAAAAAGATCACAGTGTCCCACTTTAGGAACATGAAACCAGTTCTGTGCTGCAACTCAGAGCCTAATAGCACAGAAAGAGGGGGCAGGTCTTACCTGGAGGGTTTGTTCTTTTTGGAATGTTTTGAGGTTGTTCTGATGCTCCAAAAATATTGGATGCCATCCGGTGTGGTCTGCTTGAAGAAGACACTTCTTCTGTACTCCCAAAGAGATTACTAGAACCTCCTCCTGGGGGCTTCAATACCCTGCATCACAGAATGAGGAGCAAGATACAAAAGTTCATTTAAAATTTATAGCATTCAACATATTTGATGACCTCTTCCCACTCTCCCTTGTATGTAACTATTCTGACTTTAAATTACCTTAGGTAATTCTGCTGTGCCCAGTATCTGCTTTTCAAGAGCTGTTCTAATAAAGTATTCCCAAGTTCAGCACAAATTTTGCCAATCTCCTGGTGAGTCAATTTGATCATGAAGCTATCCATGATTACTTAGAACGTTGCTAACGGTGTCAGCAGCACAAATGACTACTCTCCCTGTGGTGTTCCAGAAGCAACAAAAGATTAAGAGAAGCCATATGACTGGTTAGAGTTTTAAAAATAATCATTACAGAATCAGACTTTCTGCTAAACTGTACATACCAACTATGCATCCCTGATACAATTCAAACCCAACGACTTTTATTTAAAAGCAGACATTTCAGAACTACTAAAAAATTTGCCAACTCAACCATCAGTTATCATAGTAGCTGGTGTAGAGTCAGAATGGAGAAGCGGAATACCAAAAAGCCAGATTTTTAGTGATCAAGCTGCAAATCCATTAAAACCAAAGCTTTGTACCAGAGGATATCAAACAGATCTGCAGAAAAATTGGAGGTTACAGCAGAAATGGACTGACTTCTAGAAAACCTACCAAAAGTCATGCTTGTCCTTGGGTAGTAAGTCCACAGTTAATGCCTATGTTTTGTATAACAGACTTCAGGTCCGGCTCTGAAAAGGAACTGAACCACTACTTGGGAGCAGAATCAGTGGAATCAATTGGAAAATTAACAGAAAAAGCACAAGAAAGCAATGGATACTGAGGTATGGCTGAAAAGCAGTCTAGTGGAAAAGGACCTGGGGGTACTGGTGCCAGGGGCTGAACATGAGCTGGTGTGTGCCCAGGTGGGCAAGAGGCCAATGGCCTCTGGGCTGTATCAGAAATAGTGTGGGCACAGGCCCAGGGCAGTGCCCATCCCTGTGCTGGCACTGCTGAGGCACCTCCAGCCCTGGGGACAGTTCTGGGCCCCTCAGACAAGAGACACTGAGGGGCTGGAGCGTGTCCAGGGAAGGGAACGGAGCTGGGGAAGGGGCTGGAGCAGCAGGAGC